>NC_143044.1:40095000-40365000 GCF_057628025.1 Oncorhynchus mykiss
AGTCCAAGGATCTTACATTTTCAGTTTAAAGGGTGAATTGGCTCTGGAAGCCAAAACAGACAAATACTCCATCTAAACGTTAATCTGTTCTCAATTACTGTACGGTTCTAGAAATATACATCCCTCTTTCATATCACACCAAAATAATTTCACAAATGCTAAATACATAATTACTGTACACTGTTAACAGTTGCAGCCGACAGTATTTTTCAGTGACAACATGTTTGTGTTGTTGTCCCCCCCCAAAAAAGTTGTCCATCTTCCATTTACACTGGTGTTCGGAGACACAGATAGCTAATTAGCCTAGGTAGTCGACTAGGTGCTGTCCGTTTTCCGTAAACAAGTGCTGCAACATAGCCTAGTGGCGGCAGGTAGCCTAGTGGTTAGAGCATTGGGCCAGTAACCAAAATGTTGCTAGATCGAATCCCCGAGCTGAACAAGGCAGTAAACCACTGTTCCTAGGCCGTCAATTTAAATAAGAATTTGTTCTTAACTGACTTGCCTAATTAAAAGGTTAAATAAAATAAATACAATTGAAATATGGCAGAGGGGGAACTCTAACCCTATAAAAAGGTGTGCATTAATTTATTTTACCTTTATTTAACCAGGTAGGCAAGTTGAGAACAAGTTCTCATTTACAATTGTGACCTGGCCAAGATAAAGCAAAGCAGTTTGACACATACAACAACACAGAGTTACACATGGAGTAGAACAAACAAACATACAGAAAAATAAGTCTATATACAATGTGAGAAAATGAGGTGAGATAAGGGAGGTAAAGGCAAAAAAGAAAAAGGCCATGGTGGCGAAGTAAATACAATATAGCAAGTAAAACACTGGAATGGTAGATTTGGAGTGGAAGAATGTGCAAAGTAGAGAGGGGAATAATGGGGTGCAAAGGAGCAAAATAACTAAATACAGTAGGGGGAGAAGTAGTTGTTTGGGCTAAATTATAGATGGGCTATGTACAGGTGCAGTAATCTGTGAGCTGCTCTGACAGCTGGTGCTTAAAGCTAGTGAGGGAGATGAGTGTTTCCAGTTTCAGAGATTTTTGTGGTTCGTTCCAGTCATTGGCAGCAGAGAACTGGAAGGAGAGGCGGCCAAAGGAAGAATTGGTTTTGGGGGTGACCAGAGAGATATACCTGCTGGAGTGCGTGCTACAGGTGGGTGCTGCTATGGTGACCAGCGAGCTGAGATAAGGGGGGACTTTACCTAGCAGGGACTTGTAGATGACCTGGAGCCAGTGGGTTTGGCGACGAGTATGAAGCGAGGGCCAGCCAACGACAGCGTACAGGTCGCAGTGGTGGGTAGTATGTGGGGCTTTGGTGACAAAACGGATGGCACTGTGATAGACTGCATCCAATTTATTGAGTAGGGTATTGGAGGCTATTTTGTAAATGTCATCGCCGAAGTCGAGGATCGGTAGGATGGTCAGTTTTACAAGGGTATGTTTGGCAGCATGAGTGAAGGATGCTTTGTTGCAAAATAGGAAGCCAATTCTAGATTTAACTTTGGCTTGGTGATGTGAGTCTAGAATGAGCGTTAACAGTCTAACCAGACACCTAGGTATTTGTAGTTGTCAGAACCGTCCAGAGTAGTGATGCTGGGCGGGCAGGTGCAGGCAGCGATCGGTTTTAGAGCATGCATTTGGTTTTACTTGTATTTAAGAGCAGTTGGAGGCCATTGAAGGAGTTGTATGGCATTGAAGCTCATCTGGAGGGTTGTTAACACAGTGTCCAAAGAAGGGCCAGAAGTATACAGAATGGTGTCGTCTGTGTAGAGGTGGATCAGAGACTCACCAGCAGCAAGAGCGACATCATTGATGTATACAGAGAAGAGAGTCGGCCCAAGAATTGAATCCTGTGGCACCCCCATAGAGATTGCCAGAGGCCCGGACAACAGGCCCTCTGATTTGACACACTGAACTCTATCAGAGAAGTAGTTGGTGAACCAGGCGAGGCAATCATTTGAGAAACCAAGACTATCGAGTCTGCCGATGAGGATGTGGTGATTGACAGAGTCAAAAGCCTTGGCCAGGTCAATGAATACGGCTGCACAGTATTGTTTCTTATCAATGGTGGTTAAGATATCGTTTAGGACCTTGAGCGTGGCTGAGGTACACCCATGACCAGCTCTGAAACCAGATTGCATAGTGGAGAAGGTGCGGTGGGATTCGAAATGGCCGATAATCTGTTTGTTGACTTGGCTTTCGAAGACCTTAGAAAGACAGGGTAGGATAGATATACAGTGCCTTGCGAAAGTATTCGGCCCCCTTGAACTTTGCGACCTTTTGCCACATTTCAGGCTTCAAACATAAAGATATAAAACTGTATTTTTTTGTGAAGAATCAACAACAAGTGGGACACAATCATGAAGTGGAACGACATTTATTGGATATTTCAAACTTTTTTAACAAATCAAAAAGTGAAAAATTGGGCGTGCAAAATTATTCAGCCCCTTTACTTTCAGTGCAGCAAACTCTCTCCAGAAGTTCAGTGAGGATCTCTGAATGATCCAATGTTGACCTAAATGACTAATGATGATAAATACAATCCACCTGTGTGTAATCAAGTCTCCGTATAACTGCACCTGCACTGTGATAGTCTCAGAGGTCCGTTAAAAGCGCAGAGAGCATCGTGAAGAACAAGGAACACACCAGGCAGGTCTGAGATGCTGTTGTGAAGAAGTTTAAAGGCCGGATTTGGATACAAAAATATTTCCCAAGCTTTTAACATCCCATGGAGCACTGTGCAAGCGATAATATTGAAATGGAAGGAGTATCAGACCACTGCAAATCTACCAAGACCTGGCCGTCCCTCTAAACTTTCAGCTCATACAAGGAGAAGACTGATCAGAGATGCAGCCAAGAGGCCCAAGATCACTCTGGATGAACTGCAGAGATCTAGAGCTGAGGTGGGAGACTGTCCATAGGACAACAATCACTCGTATATTGCACAAATCTGGCCTTTATGGAAGAGTTGCAAGAAGAAAGCCATTTCTTAAAGATATCCATAAAAAGTGTTGTTTAAAGTTTGCCACAAGCCACCTGGGAGACACACCAAACATGTGGAAGAAGGTGCTCTGGTCAGATGAAACCAAAATTGAACTTTTTGGCAACAATGCAAAACGTTATGTTTGGCGTAAAAGCAACACAGCTCATCACCCTGAGCACACCATGCCCACTCTCAAACATGGTGGTGGCAGCATCATGGTTTGGGCCTGCTTTTCTTCAGCAGGGACAGGGAAGATGGTTAAAATTGATGGGAAGATGGATGGAGCCAAATACAGGACCATTCTGGAAGAAAACCTGATGGAGTCTGCAAAAGACCTGAGACTGGGACGGAGATTTGTCTTCCAACAAGACAATGATCCAAAACATAAAGCAAAATCTACAATGGAATGGTTCAAAAATAAACATATCCAGGTGTTAGAATGGCCAAGTCAAAGTCCAGACCTGAATCCAATCGAATCTATGGAAAGAACTGAAAACTGCTGTTCACAAATGCTCTCCATCCAACCTCACTGAGCTCGAGCTATTTTGCAAGGAGGAATGGGAAAAAATGTCAGTCTCTCGATGTGCAAAACTGATAGAGACATACCCCAAGCAACTTACAGCTGTAATCGCAGCAAAAGGTGGCGCTACAAAGTATTAACTTAAGGGGGCTGAATAATTTTGCACGCCCAATTTTTCAGTTTTTGATATGTTAAAAAAAGTTTGAAATATCCAATAAATGTTGTTCCACTTCATGATTGTGTCCCACTTGTTGTTGATTCTTCACAAAAAATACAGTTTTATATCTTTATGTTTGAAGCCTGAAATGCGGCAAAAGGTCGCAAAGTTCAAGGGGGCCGAATACTTTTGCAAGGCACTGTAGGTCTGTAGCAGTTTGGGTCAAGAATGTCCCCCCTTTGAAAAGGGGGATGACCGCAGCTGCTTTCCAATCTTTGTGAATCTCAGACGACACAAAAGAGAGGCTGAACAGGCTAGTAATAGGGGTTGCAACAATTTCGGCAGATCATTTTAGAAAGAAAGGGTCCAGATTGTCTAGCCCGGCTAATTTGTAGGGGTGCAGATTTTGCAGCACTTTTAGAACATCAGCTGACTGGATTTGGGAGAAGGAGAATGGGGAAGGCTTGGGCTAGTAGCTGTGGGTGGGTACAGTGCTGTTGACCGGGGTAGGGGTAGCCAGGTGGAAAGCATAGCGAGCCGTAGAAAAATGCTTCTTGAAATTCTCAATTATAGTGGATTTATCGGTGGTGACAAGAGTTTCCTATCCTCAGTGCAGTGGGCAACTGGGAGGTGTTCTTATTCTCCATGGACTTTACAATGTCCCAGAACTGTTTGAGTTTGTGTTGCAGGAAGCAAATTTCTGATTGAAAAAGCTAGCCTTGGCTTTTCTAACTGCCTGTGTATATTGGTTTTAACTTCCCCCGTGATATGCAACTTTTCAGGGCTGTTTGATGCTAATGCAGAACGCCATAGGATGTTTTTGTGTTGGTTAAGGGCAGTCATGTCTGGATAGAACCAAGGGCCATATCTGTTCCTGGTTATACATTTATTGAATGGGGCATGCTTATTTAAGATGGTGAGGAAGGCATTTAAGAAAATAACCAGGCATCCTCTACTGACAGGATGAGGTCAATATCCTTCCAGGATACCCGGGCCAGGACGATTAGAAAGGCCTGCTCACTGAAGTATTTCATGGAGCGTTTGACAGTGATGAGTGGAGGTCGTTTGACCGCTGACCTATTACGGATGCAGGCAATGAGGCAGTCATCGCTGAGATCTTGGTTGAAAACAGCAAAGGTGTATTCAGAGGGCAAGTTGGTTAGGATGATATCTATGAGGGTGCCCGTGTTTAGGGCTTTGGCGTGGTACCTGGTAGGTTCATTGATAATTTGTGTGAGATTGAGGGCATCAAGCTTAGATTGTAGGGTGGCTGGGGTGTTGAGCATGTTCCAGTTTAGGTCAACTAGCAGCACGAGCTCTGAAGATGGATGGGGGACAATCAGTTCACATATGGTGTCCAGAGCACAGCTGGGGGCAGAGGGTGGTCTATAGTAGGCGGCAACGGTGAGAGACTTGTTTTTATAGAGTTGGATTTTTAAAAGTAGAAGTTCAAATTGTTTGGGTACAGACCTGGATAGTAGGACAGAACTCTGCAGGCTAACACCGCCCCCTTTGGCTGTTCTATCTTGTCTGAAAATGTTGTAATTAGGGATGGAGATTTCAGTGTTTGGTGGTCTTCCTAAGCCAGGATTCAGACGCAGCTAGGACATCCGGGTTGGCAGTGTGCTAAAGCAGTGAATAAAACAAACTTAGGGAGGAGGCTTCTAATGTTAACATGCATGAAGCCAAGGCTATTACAGTTACAGAAGTCATTAAAAGAGAGCGCTTGGAGAATAGTGGAGTGGAGCTAGGCACTGCAGGGCCTGGATTCACCTCTACATCACCAGAGGAGTAGGATAAGGGTACGGCTAAAAGCTATGAGAATTGGTCGTCGAGGATGTCAGGAACAGAGAGTAAAAGGAGGTTTCTGGGGGCGATAAAATAGCTTCAAGGTATAATGTACAGACAAAGGTATGGTATGATGTAAATACAGTGGAGGTAAACCTAGGCATTGAGTGATGATGAGAGAGATAGTCTCTAGAAACATCATTGAAGCCAGATGATGTCATCGCATGTGTGGGTGGTGGAACTGAAAGGTTGGATAATGTATAATGAGCAGGGCTAGAGGCTCTACAGTGAAATAAGCCAATAAACACTAACCAGAACAGCAATGGACAAGGCATATTGACATTAAGGAGAGGCATGCATAGCCGAGTGATCATAAGGGTCCAGTGAGTAGTGAGGTTGGTTGGGGTCACGGCGATTCAGACAGCTAGCCGGGCCATCGGTAGCAAGCTGGCAGAGGATGGAGGTCTGTTTTTAGCCACCTCGTGCGTTTCTGTGGGTAGATTAGTGGGGTTCTGTGTGGTAGAGGGGACCTGCAAGCTGCAAGATCCAGGTGTAAATGTCCAGAGCTTGCAGTAGAAATCCGGGGATATGGAGAGAAAATAGGTCCGGTAGGCTTTGGTTTGAGTCGCGTTGTACAAAACTGGCGAAAGCTTTTTGAGCTAAAGGATAGCTAATGACCATGAACAGTGGTTAGCTGAATACTAAGGTTAGCCAGTAAACTGGCCAACTTCTATTGTGGATTTCAGATTTGAGGTGAATAATACTTGTTTGTTTTTTTTAAATTGGTGAGTGTTGGAGTGTTTTGAAGTTGAGATTTAAATATTTTTTTTTTTTTAAGTCTAAAAAAGATATCCGAATAAAATATGTAAATACAGTGCCTTGCGAAAGTATTCGGCCCCCTTGAACTTTGCGACCTTTTGCCACATTTCGGGCTTCAAACATAAAGATATAAAACTGTATTTTTTTGTGAAGAATCAACAACAAGTGGGACACAATCATGAAGTGGAACGACATTTATTGGATATTTCAAACTTTTTTAACAAATCAAAAACTGAAAAATTGGGCGTGCAAAATTATTCAGCCCCCTTAAGTTAATACTTTGTAGCGCCACCTTTTGCTGCGATTACAGCTGTAAGTCGCTTGGGGTATGTCTCTATCAGTTTTGCACATCGAGAGACTGACATTTTTTCCCATTCCTCCTTGCAAAACAGCTCGAGCTCAGTGAGGTTGGATGGAGAGCATTTGTGAACAGCAGTTTTCAGTTCTTTCCACAGATTCTCGATTGGATTCAGGTCTGGACTTTGACTTGGCCATTCTAACACCTGGATATGTTTATTTTTGAACCATTCCATTGTAGATTTTGCTTTATGTTTTGGATCATTGTCTTGTTGGAAGACAAATCTCCGTCCCAGTCGCAGGTCTTTTGCAGACTCCATCAGGTTTTCTTCCAGAATGGTCCTGTATTTGGCTCCATCCATCTTCCCATCAATTTTAACCATCTTCCCTGTCCCTGCTGAAGAAAAGCAGGCCCAAACCATGATGCTGCCACCACCATGTTTGACAGTGGGGATGGTGTGTTCAGTGTGATGAGCTGTGTTGCTTTTACGCCAAACATAACGTTTTGCATTGTTGCCAAATTTTGGTTTCATCTGACCAGAGCACCTTCTTCCACATGTTTGGTGTCTCTCCCAGGTGGCTTGTGGCAAACTTTAAACAACACTTTTTATGGATATCTTTAAGAAATGGCTTTCTTCTTGCCACTCTTCCAGATTTGTGTAATATACGACTGATTGTTGTCCTATGGACAGAGTCTCCCACCTCAGCTGTAGATCTCTGCAGTTCATCCAGAGTGATCATGGGCCTCTTGGCTGCATCTCTGATCAGTCTTCTCCTTGTATGAGCTGAAAGTTTAGAGGGACGGCCAGGTCTTGGTAGATTTGCAGTGGTCTGATACTCCTTCCATTTCAATATTATCGCTTGCACAGTGCTCCTTGGGATGTTTAAAGCTTGGGAAATCTTTTTGTATCCAAATCCGGCTTTAAACTTCTTTACAACAGTATCTCGGACCTGCCTGGTGTGTTCCTTGTTCTTCATGATGCTCTCTGCGCTTTTAATGGACCTCTGAGACTATCACAGTGCAGGTGCATTTATACGGAGACTTGATTACACACAGGTGGATTGTATTTATCATCATTAGTCATTTAGGTCAACATTGGATCATTCAGAGATCCTCACTGAACTTCTGGAGAGAGTTTGCTGCACTGAAAGTAAAGGGGCTGAATAATTTTGTTATAGTTAGTTTTTGATTTAGTAAAAAAGTTGAAATATCCAATAGATGTCGTTCCACTTGTCCCACTTGTTGTTGATTCTTCACAAAAAAATACAGTTTTATATCTTTATATTTGAAGCCTGAAATGTCGCAAAGTTCAAGGGGGCCGAATACTTTCGCAAGGCAATGTGTATGTATGTATGTATGTATGTATGTGTATATGTGTATATATATATATATATATACACATATATATATACATATATACATACATATACATATATACATACACGGGACAAGACAAGACGAGGACGTCTGACTGCTATGCCATCTTGGGAAAATATTATAATTTTATTTTTCAGCCAATATGAAAGATAAGGTCCTTAAGCTTCCAAAATCATCCCACAAGTGATGCGTGTTAATGTTCAGACCTGAGCGTCACGGCTATTAACAAAACTCTCCCCTAGAGTCATGATCAAGGGCTAGGTTTGGGGTAGCCATCAAGCTAAGTAGTTGCAAAGGTCTAAATGGTAGTAAGTAGTTGCCAAGCAGCTACAAAGTTGTTACTAAATACCTAAAGTTGTCAGTGATGCAATTCAAACGCACAACCTTTGGGTTGTTTCAAATGTCACATGTACAAGTACAGTGGCATGCCTTTCATGCAAGTTCTAAACACAACAATGCAGTAATCAATAACAATGTAAAACTCCAAATAACGTAAGGTAAAACAAGATGGACTTTCATGTTGTGCCCAACCATCCACCCTCCTTTCAAATGTTGCCTTAAGTAACGGGTCTTACATAACCGTACTAGACGTAACATATACATATTTTCGTGTACTGTGTTACGTCCAGTCTATGAGACCAGCTTGCTTGTACCATATAGACAGATGTCTTGGACGCTAGTGTAATGCTTCTCGCAGAAATGATAGGGTACATTTATTATCGATATATTACCAATTTGCTATTACTCATTGTGTCATATTCCCTTACCCTCATTGGCCCCTTTCCTCAACTGTTTGTAGTTGGAGGCTTGCTGAACGAGGTCCAGGATGGTTTTGGACAGTGTGGCGTCGGCCAGGGGGTAGGCCTTGGGATTCACTTCAGCTTCAGTCTGAAAAGAAACACAAAACAGTTAGATGTGGAAACTGACTGGCAGAGAACGAAACAACGCTATCCTTATCAATTAACTAGCTACGATATTAGCGGTATCCAGCTACCGTTAGTTAGCTAGCAAATCTAACCGAAGCAGTTTATTCAAACACTCACCATGATTACTTGTGTTAATTTCTGATATTTGTCCTCTCGGCGAACGCTTCACGGAGGACTATATCGCCTGCGATTAAGGTTTCGGTAAATCCCAAAATAATTATTTCTGTTGATACGACCGTTTGTGTTCTCAAAAGCTCGAGGAACTTCTACATGCAACTACTTTGTAACAATAATAGCACAACGGTAACATCACGTGTGTGAGATTGAGTGTGGAACGCATTCGTATACGAGGGCTCTGCTCGCTGAACTGGACAGGAAGTGCGTTGTTTGAGCCCAAATTGTCCCGCCCATGTTCTTCTTTTTGCTTTGGTTTCCGCAGCCAGTAGTCACAGTTATTTTTAATGTAATTAAATTTGCATGTTGTGCATTTTCACGAAATGTGGAAAAAAAATTGTAGAACCCTGCAGAACAGATAAAAAGTTGTTTACTATATTTTAAACGGTGTCCCCTTGGACGGTAGGTGGTGACGTGCATCAACAGCATTCGTTAGTGCACAAAAAAAATCGAGGAAAAATGTGGCGCGCTGGGAACTCTGGGTAGGACTTCCTAGGTCAGCCATATTTTATCGTCCTGGCTGAAGGATAGAGGGGCGATGAAGGGGATTCAGGGAATAAGTAAGCTGTCGGTAAGAAATCTGAATAGTTGACTATTCAGGAGACGGATTTTGGTTTCCGATAGTACTAAGAGATTGTATGGCTTGTTTGGCGAGAAAGGTGCCTGTTCTACAAGCTGTGTAATGATGGCACTAGCTAGCATGCTTGCGCGGTCGCCAGCTAACATTAGCACGACCCGTTAGATACATGGCCTGCTGATGTTGGATGAACCCAACCTCAACGTTTGGCAGTGGGTTAAAAGTTGTGGTTCTATATTAGAAGAAGAAGACATCTACTCTATCCCCGCTGTCAAAGTGTTGTCAAATTCGTCTATCGGTCTGACCAATCAAAAGCTCAGATCATGCAGAGGATAACGGACGTTGGATGTGTCGACAAGCCTTTTGATTCTCCATCTAAAGTCAAATGTAGTTCATAGACGATGGTCATGTGCCCTCGACCTTGCACTATAATGCAAATAGCTGGCACGCACTGTCTTGGGTTAATTCATCAGGACATAACGTTACAACCTCACAGCCAAGTTTATCCTTGCTCAAGCTTCATCCTGCTCCAACATGGTGCATAATTCTATTCTTTGATTTAGCACTTGCCATGACCCTCCTCCTCAGTCCTCCAAAACAAATGAGTGGCAGGGCTGCACCTTTGAATGGAAACATAACCTACAGAATGTGCCTTCTTATTCAACATTACAACATTTTAATATTATTATGCAGGTGTGCCCCCCATAAGGTCCATCCACGTCTGTCCAGCCAGCATTCAACCATCGTTCTCTGTCTATGATTCTTAATAATCTCATAGGTTCTCTCTATCCAGAGTCCAGACCCACCATAACACCCTAGTAGGATATGAAGTCACCTTGTATCTTTTCTGCATTACAGACAAGGCTTTACGCAGCCCAGGTGGCCCGTAAATTGGATGTCTCCGCGGAGCACGTAAAGTTTCAGCCGCAGGAGGTGCAGGTCAGTGGGTGTTGACATGTCTCTCTCTCCTCACAGAGACGCTTCTATGCAGCCACCCGAACAGAGCAGCCCTTGACTCAGCCTCTGTCGGGTATCAGGGTCTCCACAGGGGCTGCCCATTCATACCAGGATGTCCATGTATGTGGTGATTTAGGGGGTGGAGATTGTTTCCTCTGCCCAGCTCTATCTCCTGTGTGTTTACATAGACCTTTGTTCCTTTGATATATTATATTCCACATAAAATATCTCTAGTGTTACAACCCCCCAGTCAAATTTCATGCTGATTACATTTTTAATAGTTGAAGTAAAACTAAGTAAAAAGGTTTTTGGGATTTGATGCTTTGCTTCCCACCCATTTGTTGCCTTGTATGTGGACATGCTATAACAGAAGTTGGAGCTAAAATATGTTATACTACACTGCTCTGTTAACATTTTCTGACATCTTAAATGCATAAAACACCACCAAGGTGTGATGCTAACTGATATTTCTCTTGCAGGTGACCAAACTGCCCAGCGGTCTGATGATAGCCTCGTTGGACAACTACTCCCCAGGTTCCAGGATCGGTGTGTTTGTGAAGGCTGGCTGTCGCTATGAGTCCCCAGAGAACCAGGGAGTCACCCACCTGCTCCGTCTGGCTGCCAACCTGGTACGCCTGGTTCTGGTTCATCAACATGATGTAGACAGGAGCTTCAATGTACTCAATACTGTGTAGGAACTAGTGATGTGGTTAATCCCAATCTCTGTTTCTCTTTTCTAGACTACCAAAGGTGCTTCAGCCTTCAGGATCTGTCGTGGTGTGGAGGCAGTGGGAGGCAGTCTAGGGTCAGTAGTCTTCAGAGCCTGTGAATGAGTGTTTACATCCTCATGAGCCAAAAGACAACTAGACATATCTTTGTTTTCTATTGTTTGGGATACTTAACATATTTTCTGACTGACTGTACCACTGCCATGGATGACATAGTGTTTATCTTTGTGTGTTTTCTATGCAGCGTGACGTCATCCAGAGAGAACATGATCTACTCGTTTGACTGTCTCAGAGACCACATGTAAGTGATGCTTGCTTAAAGCGTACCTCGGTATTATGGCTGGGACCATACTAGAGGTCGACCGATTATGATTTTTCAATACTGATTTATTGGAGGACCAAAAAGGCCGATGCAGAATAATCAGCCATTTTTTACATTTTTTTTATTATTATTATTATTTTTTTATATATTTGTAATAATGACAATTACAACAATTTAGCCTCAAGTAAATAATGAAACATGTTCAATTTGGTTTAAATAATGCAAAAACAAAGTGTTGGAGAAGAAAGTAAAAGTGCAATATGTGCTATGTAAGAAAGCTAATGTTTCAGTTCCTTGCTCAGAACATGAGAACATATGAAAGCTGGTGGTTTCTTTTAACATGAGTCTTCAATATTCCCAGGTAAGAAGTTTTAGGTTGTAGTTATTCTAGGAATTATAGGACTATTTCCCTCTATACCATTTGTATTTCATGAACCTTTGACTATTGGATGTTCTTATAGGCACTTTAATATTGCCAGTGTAACAGTATAGCTTCCATCCCTCTCCTCGCTCCTCCCTGGGCTCGAACCAGTAACACAACGACAACAGCCACCATCGAAGCAGCGTTGCCCATGCAGAGCAAGGGGAATAACTACTAGAAGGCTCAGAGCGAGTGACGTTTGAAACCCTATTAGCGCGCACTAACTAGCTAGCCATTTCACTTCGGTTACACCAGCCTCATCTCGGGAGTTGATAGGCTTGAAGTCATAAACAGCGCAATGCTTGACGCACAACGAAGAGCTGCTGGCAAAATGCATGAAAGTGCTGTTTGAATGAATGTTTACGCGCCTGCTTCTGCCTACCACCGCTCAGTCAGATACTTAGATACTTGTATGCTCAGTCAGATTATATGCAACGCAGGACACGCTAGATAATATCTAGTAATATCATCAATCATGTGTAGTTAACTAGTGATTATGATTGATTGTTTTTTCTAAGAAAAGTTTCATGCCAGCTAGCAACTTACCTTGGCTTACTGCATTCGCGTAACAGTCTCCTTGTGGAGTGCAACCAGAGAGAGGCAGGTCATTATTGCGTTGGACTAGTTAACTGTAAGGTTGCAAGATTGGATCCCCCCGAGCTGACAAGGTGAAAATCTGTCGTTCTGCCCCTGAACAAGGCAGTTAACCCACCGTTCCTAGGCCATCATTGAAAATAAGAATGTGTTCTTAACTGACTTGCATAGTTAAATAAAGGTATTTAAAAAATCGGCGCCCAAAAATACCGATTTCCGATTGTTATGAAAACTTGAAATCGGCCCTAATTAATCGATCATTCCGATGAATCGGTCGACCTCGAGACTATACCAGTATCATGATACTCCCTAGTGTCGTGGCAGGGAAACAAAACACAGTGGATTTAACTTTTTTATGAAAACAGACCTAATGTTGGGAACAAATATCATTGTTGTCATCCAGAGTCACATGTATTTATTTTCCCAGCTATATCACATACAGCAGTTTTTTTTAAAGACCAAAAAGTGTTTTTGTTCTTTTATATTCCGATACTGATATTGTCACAGCCCTACACAAAGAATGACAGCAATTGATTCACCATATTCAGATCTATGTTTGTGTTCGCATAGTAGGGCTGTGACAATACCAGTATCGCAATATAAAATACCAAATAAATTGCTATCATTGTAATTTCTGTGTTGTCTAATGCAGTGACACGGTGATGGAGTATCTGATCAATGTGACCACAGCCCCAGAGTTCAGGCCGTGGGAGGTGTCGGACCTCACCCCCAGGGTCAAGATGGACAAGGCCCTAGCTGCGCAGACCCCCCAGATGGGTGAGAACACACACACTGGTTGTTTCAGTTTGATTATTTGAATGCGCTTTCTGTTAATATCGCTGGATAATAGTATAATGCTACATGTTAAAAGATTGCAAATTGTCACCATCACACTGCAGCTGAAGCATATTGTGGATCTGTTCCTCAGGTGTGATTGAGGGTTTACATGGAGCTGCTTACAAGAACGCCCTGTCCAACTCCCTCTACTGCCCAGACTACATGGTTAGCCAGGTCGATTCTGACCATGTAAGACACTCAACATCCTGGTCCTAGCATGTTCTACTGTACAGCACTATTAATTCGTTTGGGCTAATGCTATGGGTGTTCATCTTCCTCTCCAGATGAACATGCAGGGTTGTACTACTTCAGGAAGTGCTGCACTACGGTTGAATTTTTCATTAACCCTCTGTTTCTCTGCAGATGCACAATTTTATCCAGAACAATTTCACAAGTGCAAGAATGGCTCTGGTTGGGCTTGGTAAGTTTTTAATGTGTATTTCTAATAAAACACATTTTTAATCAAATGACTTGATGGCCATGTGTGTTAAGATCATTTTGAAAAGGATATTGTGTTTTCATATACATTCTATCTGTTCAGGTGTGGACCACAATGTTCTGAAGCAGGTGGGAGAGCAGTTCCTCAACATCCGCAGTGGGATGGGCACTGCTGGGACAAAGGCTCAGTACCGCGGTGGTAAGACCCTTATTTCAGAGGGGCTGAGATGACCACTATCTGCAAGAAGAGGGTTGCCTCCCCATGCATTAAATGTCATTTTCCTGGGAAATTTCCTGAATTCTAATGAGGTTTCTCCCTGCTTCCTTTCTTTTTTCTCTCTAGGCGAGGTGCGGGTGCAGAACGGGTCCAGCCTGGTGCACTCTGTGGTGGTGTCTGAGGGGGCAGCGGTGGGCACAGACGAGGCTATGGCCTTCTCTGTACTACAGCACGTCCTGGGGGCGGGGCCACACATCAAGAGAGGCTCTAACCCCACCTCCAAACTCTTCCAGGGCGTCGCTAAGGCTACTGCAGACCCCTTCGACGTGGGTGACATAATCAGCAGATCAGATTGTGTTTTTATAGCTGGGCATTCTACAAGAGGGGAATGCAGTATGTGGAGAAGTCTTTGGGTAGAAGAGTTTTGTGCAGAATAGATTTCTGTCATGCAGTCATTCTCCTCTGGTGTCCCCTCCTTTTAGGCCTCTGCTTTCAATTCCAACTACTCTGACTCTGGCCTGTTTGGAGTCTACACCATCTCCCAGTCTGCAGCAGCTGGTGACGTGAGTATGTTGTCTCTTACATTTCCACTGATAACGTACATTGTATAAGAATTGATGAAGATTAGTTGATCCTCTTCACAACAGCTTTTTGAAGCCGTTACTAATTAGTCCTAGGCACCCTGTGAGGGATAGTTGCTTTTACATAGAATGGAATGGAAGATCATTAATTTAGGATGAGGAAAGATCATAATGAAGATGAACTTTGACCTCCCATTGATTCATCGATTGACCTATCCCTGTCCTCCTATCCAGGTGATCAAGGCAGCTATTAGCCAGGTGAAGGCTGTTACAGGAGGAGTCTCAGAAGCTGACCTGACCCGCGCCAAGTAAGCTAACACACAGACTTAGAAACTTGAAAATAGAATTTGAGTAGATAAAATCAAGAAAAGTATTGCAATGGAAGGGACTTTGAAGAGGTTGACTTAAGGTGTATCTGTTTTTGTAGGACCCAGCTGAAGGCTGAGTACCTGATGTCGTTGGAGAGCTCAGAGGGTTTGTTAGACGCCATGGGTTCACAGGCTCTGTCCGGAGGCGTCTACCACTCCCCCGAGGCCATCGCACAGAAGATCGACTCCGTCTCCGCAACTGATGTCGCCAACGTAAGTTTATTCACTTTGGGGCGAATATTATCTTCCGCTGAAGTTGAATTTTCACTTACTCATGTATTGATGTCAATTGAAGACTAAGTGAAAATTCAAGTGGAAGTTCATATACACTGCTCAAAAAAATAAAGGGAACACTAAAATAACACATCCTAGATCTGAATGAATGAAATATTCTTATTGAAAACTTTTTTCTTTACATAGTTGAATGTGCTGACAACAAAATCACACAAATTATCAATGGAAATCAAATGTATCAACCCATGGAGGTCTGAATTTGAAGTCACACTCAAAGTTAAAGTGGAAAATCACACTACAGGCTGATCCAACTTTGATGTAATGTCCTTAAAACAAGTCAAAATGAGGCTCAGTAGTGTGTGTGTGTGTGTGTGGCCTCCACATGCCTGTATGACCTCCCTACAACGCCTGGGCATGCTCCTGATGAGGTGGCGGATGGTCTCCTGGGGGGTCTCCTCCCAGACCTGGACTAAAGCATCCGCCAACTCCTGGACAGTCTGTGGTGCAACTTGGCGTTGGTGGATGGAGCAAGACATGATGTCCCAGATGTGCTCAATTGGATTCAGGTCTGGGGAACGGGCGGGCCAGTCCATAGCATCAATGCCTTCCTCTTGCATGAACTTCTGACACACTCCAGCCACATGAGGTCTAGCGTTGTCTTGCATTAGGAGGAACCCAGGGCCAACCGCACTAGCATATGGTCTCACAAGGGGTCTGAGGATCTCATCTCGGTACCTAATGGCAGTCTGGCTACCTCTGGCGAGTACATGGAGGGCTGTGCGGCCCCCCAAAGAAATGCCACCCCACACCATGACTGACCCACCGCCAAACCGGTCATGCTGGAGGATGTTGCAGGCAGCAGAACGTTCTCCACGGCGTCTCCAGACTCTGTCATGTCTGTCACATGTGCTCAGTGCGAACCTGCTTTCATCTGTGAAGAGCACAGGGCGCCAGTGGCGAATTTGCCAATCTTGGTGTTCTCTGGCAAATGCCAAACGTCCTGCACGGTGTTGGGCTGTAAGCACATCCCCCACCTGTGGACGTCGGGCCCTCATACCACCCTCATGGAGCCTTTCTGACCGTTTGAGCAGACACATGCACATTTGTGGCCTGCTGGAGGTCATTTTGCAGGGCTCTGGCAGTGCTCCTCCTGCTCCTCCTTGCACAAAGGCGGAGGTAGCGGTCCTGCTGCTGGGTTGTTGCCCTCCTACGGCCTCCTCCACGTCTCCTGATGTACTGGCCTGTCTCCTGGTAGCGCCTCCATGCTCTGGACACTACGTTGACAGACACAGCAAACCTTCTTGCCACAGCTCGCATTGATGTGCCATCCTGGATGAGCTGCACTACCTGAGCCACTTGTGTGGGTTGTAGACTCCGTCTCATGCTACCACTAGAGTGAAAGCACCGCCAGCATTCAAAAGTTACCAAAACATCAGCCAGGAAGCATAGGTACTGAGAAGTGGTCTGTGGTCACCACCTGCAGAACCACTCCTTTATTGGGGGTGTCTTGCTAATTGCCTATAATTTCCACCTGTTGTCTATTCCATTTGCACAACAGCATGTGAAATTTATTGTCAGTGTTGCTTCCTAAGTGGACAGTTTGATTTCACAGAAGTGTGATTGACTTGGAGTTACATTGTGTTGTTTAAGTGTTCCCTTTATTTATTTGAGCAGTGTATTTCTATATTAGTCTTTGCTGCAGCTCACTCTTGACTTGTACAGCACATTAGGAGTGTTTTCCTTGTTTGTTCGTTTTTCTGCTTAGATGGTCCCGTGTGGCTCAGTTGATAGAGCATGGTGCTTGCAACACCAAGGTTCTTGGTTTGATTTCCACGGGGGACCAGTACAGAAAAAGTATGAAAAATGTATAAGTTGCTGTGGATAAGAATGTCTACTAAATGTAATGTGTTTTCCTTGTTCTCTCAGGCTGCAAATAAGTTTGTTTCAGGCAAGAAGTCCATGGCTTCCAGTGGAAACCTCATCAAGACGCCCTTCGTTGACGAGATCTAAAGCCTTTCAACTGTATTTCACATGTGATATTAACTCCCAACAAAGCCCTCTGTCCATTCAAAACAAACAAACTGAAACAGTCATTATCCTAATTGTGTCATTGTTCTTTTGAGGAAGTTATGTTGTAATCACACCAACTGCCAATATTTATAGTTGTTGCCATTTTTACGTGGATCTTGAACTGTATAGCTCATGTAAATTAATGAATAAAGAATATCTAGCGTAAAGGTGGAATAAGTAGTTTTTTACTCTTGTAAATAGACCTAATGTCTTACCAGGTGATAATAAATGAAACCTTTTGATCCATGAAAAAGTTTGGTACATTGTCCAATAGTGTGAAATTCTATTTCTCCTAATCTGTTCATGTCGCTTTCATGAAAAAGTGTTTGATTACATCTGACCATGTTGAACAAAATAACATAGTTGATACGTTATTTGTTCCCGTAAATACAAGTAAATTGTAGCCAGGTGGCTAATGTATGTTTTCCAATGAGAAAATATACTTTTAGTCATGATGTGGACACCTGCTCGTCGAACATCTCATTCCAAAACCATGGGCAATAATATGGAGTTGCGCCCCCCCCCCCCATAACAACCTCCACTCTTCTGGGAAAGCTTTCCATTAGATGTTGGAACAATGCTGCTGCGATTTTCTTCCATTCAGCCACACGAGCATTAGTAAGGTTGAGCACTGATGTTGGGCAATTAGGCCTGTCTCGAAGTCGGCGTTCCAATTCATCCCAAAAGGTGTAAGATGGGGTTGAGGTCAGGGCTCTGCATGCTAGTCAGGTTCTTCCACACCGATCTCAACAAACCATTTCTGTATGGACCTCGCTTTGTGCACAGGGGCTTTGTCATGCTGAAACAGGAAAGTGCCTTCTTTGAACTGATGGTGAAGCGTGATTCATCACTCCAGAAAACGTGTTTCCACTGCTCCAAAGTCCAATGGCGGCAAGCTTTATACCACTCCAGCCAGGTATGCTTGTGCGGTTGCTTGGCCATGGAAACCCATTTCAAGAATCTCCCAACGAACAGTTATTGTGCCAACGTTGCTTCCAGAGGCAGTTTTGAACTCTAGTGAGTGTTACAACCGAGGACAGACACTTTTTACATGCTACGTGGTCCTGTTCTTTGAGCTTGTGTGGCTTACCACTGCGGCTGAGCCATTGTTGCTCCTAGACGTTTCCACTTCACAATAACAGCAGTTGACCGGGACAGCTCTAGCAGAGCAGGGCAGAAATTTGAAGAACTGATTTGTTAGAAAGGTGGCATCCTATGATGGTGCCATGTTGAAAATCACTGAGCTCCTCAGTATGGCCATTCTACTGCCAATGTTTGTCTATGGCGATTACATGGCTGTGTGCTCCATTTTATACACCTGTCAGCAACGGGTGTGGCAGGAATAGCTGAATCCACTCATTTGAAGGAGTGTCCACATACTTTTGGATGACAATACAGTGGCTCTATGTTAATGTATATATTTAATCATACCAGATTCTTTTTTCAGTAGATTGAAGTTAATTTGGGTTATGGGTATACTTTATCAAGATGATCTTACAGATGGTTTTACCATGACTATTAGCTTTTACATATGCTTAAATCAGTGATTTTGACTAAAACATTTCATTTGGTTATTTCAGGGGGAATTGGCAATGTATAGACCTTTAAACTCAATTAGTGTAATAACGTATATACTTAATGTCAGTCGTTTTGTTCAGTGTCTCTTGCACAAGTGTAGCCCTGGTTTATGTGAGTTTTACTAAATAGTTACAAGGGCAGAGCTGTTTTTATCAACGCATTGTACATAGCCACAGGTGTAAACCAGGTTCGCATGGGTATATTACGGCAGAAGTGCAGGTTTGTAGGCCTGGTTTGTATGAATGTTGCGACTTGAACACGAGGGTAAACCTGTTTTATGAGTTAAGCTTTATACCCATGAATTTACCTGCTTTATTTGAGTAATAAGATGTACCAGGCTAATACAAGTAATGGGTCTGAATGGATGTCAATTGTTCCATCAAATCCTTTCTGGCAGTGATGTAGTCAATGCACTAAACCTCAGGTCCAGGTTGAGTCCCAAGTCACTTGGCAGTGCTAAAAGCTGTGGCCCAATAATCTTTGAAGCTATATTTAGTAAGGTAGAAAGCTAAGTAAGGCTAGACTGCTAATACAGCAGCTATGTAACATTTGCTCTTGTAGCTAGCATATTGAATCTTGCATGAGAGAAAGACTGTTGAGTCAGAGTCGAGTCACAAAAACCGTAACTTGAATCAGAGTTGTTACGAACCGGCTCATAGCCCGTAACAAAGAGGGAGACAACGCAAAGATAAAGAAATCAAACATATTTATTAAAGTAAACTATATCCAAGTAGAAATGTTGTGTGTAGTCAGCAGTGTAAGTGAGTGGATGCGTGCATAGATGGTGATAATGAGGGGTGTTGAGAGGTGCCAAAACAAACACAAAGAAGCCCCAAAATGCCACAACCAAAAACAGGAGTGTGTCTGCGTGGAGAGAGTCTCCTCAATGTATGGGGGAAAGGTGTATTTATCCCCGGGACACACCCAAGCCCAGGTTTGTCACATTTCACTGACCCTCCCGGCTACGCCTACCGACATCCTATTAAGGAAAACAAGAGCAAAGATAAATAATTTGGCAGACAGAGTGGGAGGGTCGTCACAGTGAAGTCCGAGTACCTGACTCGAGTACTACAACACTGCTTTCTGGTAACAAGTTTGTGGTAGAAAAAAAGTGAATGAGCCTGAGGCAAATGAGTGATAGCACTGTTCCATGATTTGATCTGTGAATTGGTTAAGGCACACAGGTCAGATGTCACAGGACTAAGACATGCAACTAACAAGGTTGGGTGTGCAAGGGATAGTTGGATATAGGTAAATGTTGGTGGCTTGGCAGAATACAGGCTTTGAAAAACTGGGTAACGGCTGAGATAGAACTGGAGTCTATGGGTAACAAATAGGGCTTTATAGGGCTAGGGTATGGGTGTAGTGGGACATTAGGGCTAGGATGTGGGTGTATTGGGACATTAGGGCTTGGATATGGGTGTATCAGGACTTGATTGTATCAATATTAGGGTATTGGAATGTGGGTGTTGGGGGTTAGGGCATTGGACTGGGGTGTGTGGGTAATTGGGTTTAGGTGTGTTGGTAAGTGGGCTGAGGTACATACACTACCTGTCAAAGTTTTAGAGCACCTACTCATTCAAGGGTTGTTCTTTATTTTTACTATTTTCTACATTGTAGAATAATAGTAAAGACATCAAAACTTTGAAATAACACATATGGAATCATGTAGTAACCAAAAAAGTGTTAATCAAATCAAAATATATTTTATATTTGAGATTCTTCAAATAGCCACCCTTTGCCTTGATGACAGCTTTGCACACTCTTGGCATTCTTTCAACCAGCTTCACCTGAAATGCTTTTCCAACAGTCTCGAAGGAGTTCCCACATTTGATGAGCACTTGTTGACTGCTTTTCCTTCACTCTGCGGTCCGACTCATCCCAAACCATCTCAAGTTTGTTGAGGTCGGGGGATTGTGGAGGTCAGGTCATCTGACGCAGCACTCCATCACTCTCCTTCTTTGTAAAATAGCCCTTGCACTGCCTGGATGTGTGTTAGGTCATTGTCCTAAATGATAGTCCCACTAAGCGCAAACCAGATGGGATGGTGTATCGCTGCAGAATGCTGGGGTAGCCATGCTGGTTAAGCTTGCCTTGAATTCTAAATCAATCACAGACAGTGTCACCAGCAAAGCACCCTGACACCATAACACCTCCTCCTCCATGCTTTACGGTGGGCAAAACACATGTGGAGATAATCTGTTCATCACACCACTTCTCACAAAGACACGGCGGTTGGAACCAAAAATCTCAAATTTGGACTCCAGACCAAAGGTCTAATTTCCATTGCTCGTGTTTCTTGGCCCAAGCAAGTCTCTTCATCTTATTGGTGTCCTTTAGTAGTGGTTTCTTTGCAGCAATTTGACCATGAAGGCCTGATTCAAGCAGTATCCTCTGAACAGTAGATGTTGAGATGTGTCTGTTACTTGAACTCTGTGAAGCATTTATTTGGGCTGCAATGTCTGTGGCTGGTAACTCTAATGAACTTATCCTTTGCAGCAGAGGTAACTCTGGGTCTTCGATTCCTGTGGCGGTCCTCATGAGAGCCAGTTTCATCATAGCGCTTTATGGTTTTTGCGACTGCACTTGAAGAAACTGTCAAAGTTCTTCACATTTTCTTTATTGACTGACCTTCATGTCTTAAAGTAATGATGGACTGTCATTTCTCTTTGCTTATTTGAGCTGTTCTTGCCATAATATGGACTTGGTATTTTACCAAATAGGGCTATCTTCTGTATACCCCCCTACCAGACACAACTGATTGGCTCAAACACATTAAGAAGGAAAGAAAATCCATTAATTAACTTTTAAGTAGGCACACCTGTAAATTGAAATGCATTCCAGGTGACTACCTCATGAAGCTGGTTGAGAGAATGCCAAGAGTGTGCAAAGCTGTCATCAAGGCAAAGGGTGGCTATTTGAAGAATCTCAAATATAAAATATATTTAGATTTGTTTAACACTTTTTTGGTTACTACATGATCCCATATTTGTTATTTCATAGTTCTTATTTCAATGTAGAAAATAGTACAAATAAAGAAAACCCTTGAATGACTAGTGTTCTAAAACTTTTGACCGGTAGTGTACACTACATGATGTGGACACCTGCTCATTCCAAAATCCTTAACATTAATATGGAGTTGGTACCCCTTTGCTGCTATAACAGCCTCCACTCTCCTGGGAAGGCTTTCCACTAGATGTTGGAACATTAATGAGGGGACTTACTCCCATTCAGCCACAAGAGCATTAGTGAGGTCGGACACTGATGTTGGGCAATAAGGCCTGGCTCGCAGTCTGTGTTCCAATTCATCCCAAACGTGTTCAATGGGGTTGAGGTCAGGGATGTGTGCAGGCCAGTCATGTTCTTCCGCACCGATCTCCACAAACCATTTCTGTTTGGACCTCGCTTTGTGGACAAGGGTATTGTCATGCTGAAACAGTAAAGGGCCTTCCCTAAACTGTTGCCAGAAAGTTGGAACAGTGTCACAATACCAGTGCTTACAGTTGACCGAGGCAGCACTAGCAGGGCAAAAATTTGACGAACTGACTTGTTTGAAAGGTGGAATCCTATGACGGTGCCACGTTGAAAGTCACTGAGCTTTTCAGTAAGGCCATTCTATTGCCAATGTTTGTCTATGAAGATTGCATGGCTGTGTGCTCAATTTTATACACTTGTCAGCAACGGGTGTGGCCGAAATAGCCAAATCCACTAATTTGAAAGAGTGTCCACATACTTTTGTATATACAGTTGAAGTCAGAAGTTTACATACCCCTTAGTCAGTTAGGATCACCAGTTTATTTTAAGAATGCAAAATGTCAGAGTAATAGTAGAGAGATTGATTTATTTCACCTTTAATTTCTTTAAATTGTTTAACTTGGGTCAAACGTTTCAGGTAGCCTTCCACAATAAATTGGGTGAATTTTGGCCCATTCCTCCTGACAGAGCTGGTGTAACTGAGTCAGGTGTGTAGGCCTCCTTGCTCACACACGCATTTTCAGTTCTGCCCACAAATTTACAAATGGTATTGAGGTTAGAGCTTTGTGATGGCCACTTCAATACCTTGACTTTGTTGTCCTTAAGCCATTTTGCCACAAATTTGTAAGTATGTTTGGGGTCATTGTCCACTTGGAAGACCCATTTGCGACCAAGCTTTAACTGATGTCTTGAGATGCTGCTTCAATAAATCCACATAATTGTCCTTCCTCATGAAGCCATCTATTTTGTGAAGTGCACCAGTCCCTCCTGCAGCAAAGCACCCCCACAACATGATGCTGCCATCATCCCTGTGCTTCATGGTTGGGATGGTGTTCTTCAGCTTGCAAGCATCCCCCTTGTTCCTCCAAACATAACAATGGTCATTATGGTCAAACAGTTCTATTTTTGTTTCATCAGACCAGAGGACATTTCTCCAAAAAGTACAATCTTTGTCCCCATGTGCAGTTGCAAACTGTAGTCTGGCTTTTTTATGGCGGTTTTGGAGTAGTGGCTTCTTCCTTGCTGAGCGGCCTTTCAGGTTATGTCAATATAGGACTCGTTTTACTGTTTGAAATAGATACTTTCGTACCCGTTTCCTTCATTGCTGTTGTTCTGGGATTGATTTGCTTTTCTCACCAAAGTGAGTTTATCTCTAGGAGACAGAACGCGCCTCCTTCCTGAGCGGTATGACGGCTGCGTGGTCCCATGGTGTTTATACTTGCATACTATTGTTTGTACAGATGAACGTGGTAATTTCAGGCGTCTGGAAATTGCTCCCAATGATGAACCAGCCTTGTGGAGGTCTACAAATTATTTTCTGAGGTCTTGTCTGATTTCTTTTGATTTTCCCATGATGTCAAGCAAAGAGGCACTGAGTTTGAAGGTAGGCCTTGAAATACATCCACAGGTACACCTCCAATTGACTCAAATTATGTCAATTAGCCTATCAGAAGCTTCTAAATCCGTGGCATCCTTTTCTGGAATTTTCCAAGCTGTTTAAAGGCACAGTCAACTTAGTGTATGTAAAATTCTGACTCACTGGAATTGTGATACAGTGAATTATAAGTGAAATAATCTGTCTGTAAACAATTGTTGAACAAATTACTTGTGTCATGCACAAAGTAGATGTACTAACCGACTTCCCAAAACTATAGTTTGTTAACAAGAAATTTGTGGAGTGGTTGAAAAACGAGTTTTAATGACTCCAACCTAAGTGTTTGTAAACTTCTGACTTCAACTGTATAGTGTACATACTGAGGCTGGGGAATAGGGGTAAATGATTGTTAATTGTATTACAGGCAGAGCAATGCTTGTTCCCATATGCCACAATTGTGACTGAAAATAAAACATACTTTTTTACATTCTGCTCACTCAAAAGGTTTGTTTCTTTAAATAATATGGATTACATGTAAGAGTCACTAATTGCAAATCATTTGCATAGTGGCATGTCTGGGAAAAAAGTCCATAGAGAATAAGAGCACCTCCTCCCAGCTGCCTACTGCACTGAGGCTAGGAAACACTGTCGCCATCGATAAATCCATGATAATCAAGAATTTCAATAAGCATTTCTCTACGGCTGGCCATGCTTTCATCCTGGTTACCCCAACCCCGTTCAACAGCTCTGCACTCCCCGCAGCTACTTCCCCAAGCCTCCCCAGCTTCTGCTTCACCCAAATCCAGATAGCAGATGTTCTGAAAGAACAACTAGCATCACTACAACTACAAATACCTAGGTGTCTGGTTAGACTGTAAGTTCTCATTCCAGACTCATATTAAGCATCTCCAATCCAAATATAAATCTAGAATCGGCTTCCTATTTCACAACAATGCCTCCTTCACTCACGCTGCCAAACATGCCCTCGTAAAACTGACTATGCTACCGATTCTTGACTTCGGCGAGGTAATTTACAAAATAGCCTCCAACACTCTACTCAGCAAACTGGATGTAGTCTATCACAGTGTCATCTGTTTTGTCACCAAAGTCCAATATACCACCCTCGCTACATATTCGTCGCCAGACCCACTGGCTCCAGGTCATCTATAAGTCTTTGCTAGGTAAAGCTCCGCCTTTTCTCAGCTCACTGGTCACCATAACAACACCCACCCGTAGCACGCAGTCCAGCAGGTGCATCTCAATGGTCATCCCCAAAGCCAACACCTACTTTGGCCGCCTTTCCTTCCAGTTCTCTGCTGCCAATCACTGGAACGAATTGCAAAAATCGCTGAAGTTTGAGACTTATTTCTCCCTCACTAACTTTAAGCATCAGCTATCTGAGCAGCTTACCGATAACTGCAGCTGTACACAGCCCATCTGTAAATAGCCCATCCAACTACCTACCTCATCCACATATTGTTTTTATTTACTTTTTTTGCACACCAGTATTTCTACTTGCACATCATCATCTGCACATCTATTCCTCCAGGGTTAATTTGCTAAATTGTAATTACTTCGCTACTATGGCCTAACCTCCTTACTCCATTAGCACACATTGCATATTGAGTTTTTGTGCTATTGTGTTATAGACTGTATTTTTGTTTATCCCATGTGTAATTCTGTTTTGTTGTTTACTGTCGCACTGCTTTGCTTTATCTTGGCCAGGTCGCAGTTGTAAATGAGAACTTGTTCTCAACTGGCCTACCTGGTTAAATAATGGTGAAATATATATTTATTTTTTTAAACGCCAAATCCTGACTCTGCTATCAGCATGACTAGTGGCAATTTTAGCGTGTAATCTTGGTGGGGCGAAAATTGGTTGGATGCATGCCAGAAAACTACACAACACTAAACAATACATTAATTGCACTATAACGGTGACAAATGGTGCCCACAAACGGCCTACATAAAGCTGTCCCAAACATCTTACAACTGCTACACCTGGCTACCAGCGGAGCTTTGTCTGGCAGCGAAACAGTTCATTCAGCCTCATTTATTACCTTAAAAAACATAGCTGATATGGCTGACTTGCTTAAATAAATGGCGTTTCTAATGACATTTGAGATGTACAAACTATAGCATAAGGGGAAGACAAGAGGATAAGAGGCAATCCGTAATTTTATTAAGACATTAATGAGCGAGCTAATAGTCAATATTACTTTGTATAGTGAATATAATATATAGTCAATAGTCAATATAATAATTTGTTTAGCACTTTTGAAATATACAGCAACAGAATTCAGAACATGGGCCTTTCTTACAGTGTTCTCCCTGTACACCAAGTCAGAACCATAGGATAAATAAAGGGAGCATATAAGCAGACAATGAAAGCTCTTACAATATTCGATGATTACATTTCTCAAAAACAGGTTATAGGCTACATGTGCACCACCAAGTCAGAACAGTAGGTGAAATTTAGAGGGGTAAATAGACCAAATTATTAGGGTGAGGCACATGGGCTACTAACAGATTACTACAGAACATACACTTAGTATTACTTTCTTAGCTACAGTATTCATATCTCCCTGGCATATTACATAATTTATGCAGCAGCATACAATACATTTTTGGACCCACCTTGTTGTGCTATGCTCACTTGAACAGGAAGGTGGCTTGGCGGTCCTTCGTGGGCAAATTCTGTCATCAAAGTCTGGCATTCTCTGGATTTATGATGCTTTCAAAACAACTGGGAACAATGAAAAAAACAAGGTTGAATCATAATAATGTCATTGATCTTCAGGTCGTAGCTCTAGAAAGTAGCCGGAATTACAATTCCGAGTTGGAGGACCGTTCAAAATATATTTTCCTAGTCGTAGCTCGTTTATTCCCAACTTCCCAGTTGTCTTGAACTCACTGAAGTCAAGTTTTCACAGTTCCGAGTTAACAGTTGTTGTGACAGAGGCACAAATCATGCTTCATTGACAGCATGGCCAATGTTGAATGTTTATCATTTTAAACTTGGAAAAGAGCCCCTTAATCACAGATTTGGGACCACACAGCCACTCCACTGAATAGCAGGATAGTGATTGCTTTGCAATGCTTGCAGTTAGCCACTGTCACTGATTCCTTCCAAACCACTTGTCATGAAAGGGGAAAGGGGATACCTAGCCATGACTCTCCTGGTCGAGGATCCAAAACTATATCGTCCAAAAAAGTGAATATTGGAACAATATTTCTAAGATAGGAATGAGAAGAATGGTCAGTGGGGATCTAAAAAATAGTTATGTCATATTGCATTTCATTTTGTGATATTATTAAAAACTGTATTAACCAAATACTGTAACTTAGGAAGGAAACCCCCTTTGGCTGTTAAGTTTCCATCTAATATGATGTTAATACAATATGAAGAACGATTAAACTATTTTTATTAAGATAGGAATGTGATTTTAGTGTTCTAACGAGATCATAGTTTTCATGTCCCTTGCACATGTCCCTAAGCCACGCCCCGAATGAGGTTAGAAGAGCGTGTCATTGTGATGGAACCGCCCTTTCCGACCATTGCTTAAAAGGACTCACTAAGAGTTAACATTCAGACCAGCAGACGTGAAGCCGTGGCTACACGTTGAGTTGTTGGAAACTCTGAAACTCAACACGATGTGAAGAAAAACTCACTAGAGCAAAACATTGACAGTCTGCAGCTGTGCATGTAAACGGATCTAGATCATTGACTAAATACACAAGGTGGGGAGGAAGGAAATCCCATCTCAGACAATCACTGAGTATCTGTTCAATTTGACCAAAACTACGAAGAAGGACATTGTGAACTCTGGTGGACAACCAGAAACTTACACCCATCGAGCCATTCCCCATAGAAAGTTTGATTGGTTTCAACAGAGAGAGAACAGATAAAAACATCTACACATAAATACATTGCATTTCTTACCAAAATGGGTGGCGGCATGTGTGCAAAGCATATGGTTACTGTGAGCGTAGTTACCAAATGAACGATAAATGTTCCTTTCTCCCTATCTCTCTATTTTCCCCACCCCTTTCTCCATCTCTGTGTAATAAGCCGTCATATCTTGTCAGTCCACTAGGGACTTTTCTTTCAAGTAAATGTGTATGTGTAGTCTGTGTTATTATTTAGTTAGTTAGTAAATAAATAATTAAATACATTTGTGTAGAACTGACTAATCAGAAAAGGCTGGGGTTCTTGCAGATTCAAGAAGTCTGTGACGTTCAGTATGAGACTGATATGAGGTAATGATTAATAAATTACTGTTATCAATATTCTTTTACATATCATCTTGAGTTTAGTTCGGGGGATGGTAACTCGTTAAACAACTTCTTCCGTGGTGCCACAAATTCAGAATGAGTTAATTGTTACATGATTAATTCAATCGAGTCACGTCACGACACACTCATTGTTGAATTTGCAACTTGTGTAATGTTTATGTCCAATGGCCGATGAGCACTGATATGTTTTTCATTATTTCTCTTCATATGACACGGATTAAAAAGGATTTGCCAGTGGATGATGACTGCTAGCTCCGATTTTGAAAGTATGATGTTGACATGATCAGTTCAATCAAAGCTACTGTACATATAACGTGATTCAACGTAATTTTATCTGTGGCCAATGACCTTGAGCCTTTGTGGATGGGCACCTCTAATGTAATTCTATGGCAGCACCTTAGGGTGCTAGAATTTTCTAGCTCTCTCCTTAGACTTGGCGGTGACGTAGAGTCCCCATGAGTTGCGGAACACTGAACCAATCACTGTGCAACACTCGTATTTTCTGTTAGCTTGCCCCACCACCACAGAAAGCACTGAGCTAGGCTGAAACACCTGCATTTTGGCGCTGCCTTATTCAAGAAAACAAAAAAGAGACCATGTTTTTATGCAGCTTTATTAACTCTGTCGTGTCTTTGGCTATGCCGGATTAAGTTATATGACATGCTATTCTATCAAATAATTAACCTGATTAAGCTAATCATGTAAATGTAATTACCTAGAAAGTCAGGGCACCACGAAATAATGTTTATAGAGCAGTTATCTTCCGAATAAACTCTTAAAGACCTGGTAATATTTTACCCCAATAGCAGTCAATATTTAATCGTCACCTTATTCAGTCTCATCTGAAAGTTGTAAATTCTTGATTATCTTCACGAACCCTGGCTAACAAGTTGAATCAGCAATACAAAATTTGGTTTAATTATTTACTTACTAAAACCTACATAAATCACACAGAATTACATCTACACAGAATGGATCATACATTGACTACAAATTATGTCATAAAGGAAAATGTCCCTAGCGGACGGAACAGATATGTCGGCTGATTAAACAAGAAAGGGGGTTGGGTTTTGAATGAAAGAGCCAGAAGACTGAGAAACAAAGAGATTTTGTATCTCTATCGGGCCGTAGGCAGCTATGCTTTCGCAAATACAGTATCTTATGCATTCTAAATAACACATTTGGAAAAGGAAAATGCAATAAATATTTACTCTGAGCTGCGCTTCTGTAGATTGGTCGTAGATAGAAGGCCGGGTTGTCCAGCATGGATCTCTTGTCCTCTGAAGAATGTCTACTGGTGAACTGGAGCATGGTAGAATGGATACTCTGTCCGTCCTCTCCTAACCCACGTTTACAGTTGCTGCGGCTAACTCAATCGGCTAGGAAGTATCACTTCTTTAGTGAATAAGAATTCAAAGTTCATACCAGGTTGCCATGCTATATGCTCATGCTATATTCTGGCTGGTATAGTCGAAATTCATCCTTCCGGCGTGTAGATCGTCACCTTCATGTTGAGATTCGATGCTAATTCCGAATCTAAGCTGAGGTTGGCTTAGTTCTGTAGGTGATCTTGCCCTTTTAACACAGGGACCACAAGTCCTCACGTCCTTGGAACAGGAAGTATGATTTTCGTCAACGGGTTTATATAGTGGTGAAGAGGAGTGCGTGTTTCATAGTATACAACCAATGTCTGTTCACTGGGGCGGGGCCTCTGAGTGAGCAGAGTTTACTCTATGACAACCAATTCTCTCCTTTAGATGCTAAAATTACATTTAATCTTTTCACAAATAGTTTCATATTTAAACATTTACATTGCACAACAATTCCATGTGAATCTGATAACTAGAATGTGTAGACTTTCCAAGATACAGTTTATGTCGTCCTATCATCACTAATAATGTCTCAGACGCCAACTGATCTGACATCATATTCATTAAGTACCCACGCATATATTCAACTGGTTGGATTACCGAAATATGGTTCTGTTTCCCACCTTTTGATGTTACCAGACTCTCTATGTTAACAAAGGGATTTTCAAAAGTCACATCAGTAGAGTAGAGAGAGGAAAAAGGGGAAAGGTATTTATGGGGGTCATAAACCTTCCCCAACAGGCCAACGTCATGACAACTTAATGATATACACTACCGTTCAAAGGTTTGGGGTCACTTAGAAATGTCCTTGTTTTTGAAAGAAAAGCAAATATTTTTTGTCCATTAAAATAACATCAAATTGATCAGAAATACAGTGTAGACATTGTTAATGTTGTAAATAACTATTGTAGCTGGAAACGGCTGATTTTTTATGGAATATCGACATAGGCGTACAGAGGCCCATTATTGGCAACCATCACTCCTGTGTACCAACGGGTGTTGTTGTGTTAGCTGATCCAAGTTTATCATTTTAAAAGGCTAATTGATCATTAGAAAACCCTTTTGCAATTATGCTAGCACAGCTGAAAACTGTTGTCCTGATTAAAGAAGCAACAAAACTGACCTTCTTTAGACAAGTTGACTATCTGGAGTATCAGCAATTGTGGGTTCAATTACAGGCTCAAAATGGCCAGAAACAAAGACCTTTCTTCTGAAACTCATCAGTCAATTCTTGTTCTGAGAAATGAAGGATTTTCCACGCAAGAAATTGCCAAGAAACTGAAGATCTCGTAGAATAATGTGTACTACTCCCTTCACAGAACAATGCAAACTAGCTCTAACCAGAATAGAAAGAGGAGTGGAAGGCCCCGGTGCACAACTGAGCAAGAGGACAACTACATTAGAGTGTCTAGTTTGAGAAACAGACGCCTCACAAGTCCTCAACTGGCAGCTTCATTAAATAGTACCTGCAAAACACCCGTCTCAATGTCAACAGTGAAGAGGCGACTCCGGGATGCTGGCCTTCTAGGCAGAGTTGCAAAGAAAAAGCCATATCTCAGACTGGCCAATAAAAATAAAAGATTAAGATGGGCAAAAGAACACAAACACTGAACAGAGGAACTCTGCCAGGCCAGCATCCCGGAGTCGCCTCTTCCTTGTTGAAGTTGAGATTGGTGTTTTGTGGGTACTATTTAATGATGCTTCCAGTTGAGGGCTTGTGGGCTGACCGGGCTCTCCTCCAGGTACAACGACAGCGGCGGACAAACATCTGGGCAGAAGGTATGCCGACCTCCTCTTCTTGCTCGGGAAAGAGCGGGACCTGATACCCCAGGGAACACTCAGATGGCGATAGGCCTGTGGCAGAGCAGGGAAGGGTGTTGCGGGCGTATTCCACACACACAAGCTGCTGGCTCCAGGTGGTGGGGTTGGCAGAGACCAGGCAGCGTAGAGTAGTCTCGAGGTCCCGGTTGGCTTGCTCCGACTGGCCGTTGGACAGGGGGTGGAACCCAGAGTCAGGCTGGGCGACGACCCAATGAGGGTGCAGAACGCCTTCCAGAACCGGGACGAGAACTGAGGATCCCGGTCGGAGACCATGTTCACGGGTAGTCCATGGATCCGGAAGACGTGCTGCAACATGAGCTGGGCCGTCTTCTTGGCCGAGGGTAGTTTGGAGAGAGGAATGAAGTGGGTGGCTTTGGAAAACTGGTCGATCGCAGTCAGGACGGCAGTGCTTCCCTCAGACGGGGGAGACCCGTGACAAAATCCAGGGATATGTGGGACCAGGGACGGTGAGGGACAGGCAGTGGTTGAAAAAGAGGAGTCTTGTTCTGAGCACAGACCGTGCAGACTGCGAAAAACTCCTCAGGACTTTAAATGGCCCCACAAACCGCGGACCGAGCTTCCGGCAGGGCAGGCGAAGGGGCAGGTGTCGGGTCGAGAGCCAGACCCGATCAACCTGGTGCAAACACCGGGGCCGCACTGCGGTGACGGTCTGCACCAACTTTCTGGCGCAGCACAGCGCGCTGAAGATGGACATTAGCAGCGTCTCATGTCTCCTCCTCACGCCAGAACCAGTCGTCCACCACAGGAGCCTCGGGCTGACTCGGGCTGACTCTGATGCCAAGGAACCAGAACCGACTGATACCCCAATACACACTGGAAGGGGGTGAGGTTTGTGGAGGAGTGTGGGAGTATGGGAGTGGGATTAATGGGCCGCTCCTCCGTGTCATACAGCCGGGACAATGCGTCTGCCTTAATGTTCTGAGAGCCTGGTCTGTATGAAAGGGTAAATATAAAACGGGTGAAAAACATGGCCCACCTTGCCTGGCGAGGGTTCAGTCTCCTCGCCACCCGGATGTACTCCAGATTAGGGTGGTCAGTCCAGATGAGAAAGGGGTGTTTAGCCCACTCAAGCCAATGTCTCCACGCCTTCAAGGCCTTGACGACAGCCAACATCTCCCGGTCACCCACATCATAGTTTCGCTCTGCCGGGCTGAGCTTCTTTGAGAAGAAGGCACAGGGGTGGAGCTTCGGTGGCATACCCAGCGCTGAGAGAGCACTGCTCCTATCCCAGCCTCGGACGCATCCACCTCCACTATGAACGCCAAAGAGGGATCCGGATGGGACAGCATGGGAGCTCAGATGACTAAAAGCCCTGTCCGCCTCATCTGACCACTGCAAGCGCACCGGGCGAGGGGGGGCCCGACCAAAACCCAGGATAAACCCAGGATAAAACCTCTCCCGGTGATGTTCGAGACGAGGTCAGACACCCTCTCACGATCCGATGGAGTCGGGTGGACGGTGTCCAGATAAAGATTTAATTGCAGTAAAAACCCCTGGCAGGTCGAAGCCCTCCTATCATACTCCTGGGCCAAGGAGAGACGGATCCCACTGGGTTCAGGTGGGAAAGAGGCACTCAAGAGAGAGCCCGGTTGTGCTGGTGGAGGCGCTGGAAGAACTCCCTCTCTCCCAGCGGTCCATCGTCTGGACAACGCGATCCATGGCAACGCCAAGATGGTGAAGCATAACTGCATGCTCCTGGATGCGCTCTTCCACGTCAATGGCCGGGGTACCCTCTCCTGCTGACTTCATAGTGTGGTCAGAGATTCTGTAATGTGGTGCGTGCTGGTGGCAGGGAAGTCAGGCGCAGGAGAATGAACTTGGAAAAAACGGAGCTGTTTAATAAACATCAAAACCTCCAAAAACCAAAGTCTACAAAATAACAAATAGAGGGTGCAAAACCCATCGCACACCAGAATTAATAATAAACACCTACAATAAACACCTACACAACAATCTCCGACAAGGACATGAGGGGAAACAGAGGGTTAAATACACAAGATGTAATTGATGGGATTGGAACCAGGTGTGTAGGAAGACAAGACAAATCAAAAATGAAAAATGTATCAATGATGGCTAGAAGGTCGGTGACACCGACCACCGAACACGACTGGTGGAAGTCGTGTGACACATTTCCTAGCATCAAAATTGGAATCCATGACATCCATGTGCTCCACTGCCACTTTTCATATCTATGGTAACCATGTACACAAACTTTTGAAAAAAGGTTATTATCATGTAATTTGCTTGTCATGGTGGTAATGACAAAATAATTAGAGATGACTGTATTTTGGGTTAAAAAAAAGTATAAAATGGTTTATGCACATCTAATATGTATATAGTTTCCATTTATTTGACTCTTTTTTAAAACAGGTGCATTAAATATTTTGTAATTAAGACTCAAGACTTTTGTAAGTGTAATACATTTTTAAAAAAAATGTAAAGTCTGGGTGTGAGACAGGACAAAAACATTGCAAAACGGTGACATCCAGACATGAAACGCTTTAGAAAAAAAAAAGAATGTTTTTTTGAAAGCTGAAAATGAGAGTTTAACGTTATTTTAGTAAATAATTAATGGATGTGAAATAAACAAATCTAAATTAACATTTTATCTTAAAAATCGAACCCCGAGACACATGTTTTACAAACATACATTGTCGAAGTGTGCTTTGTTGTCGGTAGCTAGGTTTCAATCCAATTGGCAACAGGTTTTCATGCGAATATGCGCATTTTCCCACCAGAGATGCTTCTATCAAATGTACTTGTTGCAGATACAATAATGTGTGCGATGACATAGTGTACATAAAATAAATGTTGTGGTTAAATACCCAATGCACCGAATAAAATATACAAGTTAAATTGGTTTCCATCATATTTTCAACTCTACTGATGGTGGTTCCCACCCCAAAAATATTGCTTTATATAGAAAATGTGCCCACTCTGGTATTGGCATGTGTGCTCTAGCAAACAGCTCGTAAATACAGTGAGGGCAGGCCAGCCTACATTAGGAGATTATTATAGACAAAAGAGTGAGATCATTTTTATTTGTCAAAGAGCAGCCACCAGAATAAGACCCTCGATATTTATTGGAAAGAAGCATCAAGCTCATCACTTTGCACTTTCACCATCCTCTGAAGCCATCATAATGCATTTAATCTGTATCCTAATAAACAGCATGCTTTCCCGATGAGTTGTTGTGGGGTGACTGCATAAAATGTTATCATGTGAACAAATTTACTTCTATATGATGGTTATTATATCAATATTTCTGTGCACGACATTTCTCGCATAATTAATTTTACCTACACAAAAAGATCCCACATTGTCTAGCGTATTTTGATTTGTCGTAATTTGAACAGTTTACCGAAAAATGTTCTGTTTCCATCAGGCCTGTCATGACATGTTTTATCCGACATGTAGGCTACTTCACGCGCATGAAAAGGTTGGAAACCTGGTTAGTATAGCAGAAATATGAGGCAGAGATTTAGGGCGCGTTCGAGCAGATCACTTTTGTCAATTTGCATTATATAAAACATTTCGACTGTAAGTTTCTGCAATTGCTCTTTACAAACTTCATCCTGCACCCATCTCCTGCATTGTGGGAGGCTCTATTGTCAACCAATCATTTTGAGTGTTTTTGTTTGGCCCAAAGACGTGACTGAAACAGTGACCAACTTTACCACAAATCATGTCCAGCCTACAGTGAATTAATCAATGTGATTGAGGCTCTGTCTCACTAATTAATTGTATATTGTACACAGATATAATTTCAGTTTGTGAGTAGGTGTTGGAGACACGTTTTTTTTCCTCGAAATTATAAATAAAACCTTGGCAACACTGCCATGCTGATCTGAGCCTTGTTGTTGGAAAACCACATTAGTGTCCCCCTACGTCCCTCCTCGACTTTCGCCGACATTCAGTTGCTTTAGCCTTACTACTCAAACGCGCCCAAAAACTTGGTTCTCTGTTTGACAGAGTTGAACAGAATCTCGCGAGAGTTAACGTCTACTAAAAATACTTGAGAGAACAACGATTTTTTTAACCACTGATTCCTACCTCGAATGCATTCATCTGACGGGCATTTCACGAAGGATAAATAACGCTATTTCTATTGAAGGGAATATTGGCATATTACATGAAATTAGACAATTGCGCTCAAGATATGTATTTTATGAAATTTGTTTGCAGCGAAGAAATCTCAGATGGAGAAGAGAAAGGAACACAGGAAATAAGCGGTACAGTGTGCACGCTTGCAATAATATATTTAATGTCCTAATAACGGCGAAATAGTCGCAAAACTTTTGAATTTTCCTTCCATTACTCTTTCAAATATATTTTTCCTCCTACACCATAAGCTACCAGGTTTCAATACTGGGCGAATATGGGTGGAACAGCGGGCGTTCATAGCCAGGGCCATGGTCGATATTTATAAGTCAATGGGAAGGCAGTTTGCAAAGGCAACTTTTCACATAACGGAAACGGCTTTGCATAACTCCTACACCAGGACTGCTGCGTACGCGCCGTAAAGATGAGAGGCTTTGCCCTTCTCCCCCAAGAGGACTACGACAATGCTTCCACTGGGCAAGACCAAAACATTGATATTGGACGTTGAAATCCATGCCTGAGTCTCTTCAGACCTATTTTCCTTTTGTAGGGCGAGATAAAGGAGACTTTCCTCATTGACTCAATGTAAAGGAGAAGAGAAGAGAGCATCCACGTCTGAGAAATGGATAAACTCACCGTCATATCAGGATGCCTCTTTCTAGCAGCAGATATCTTTGCCATCGCCAGTATTGCTAATCCAGACTGGATCAACACCGGAGATGCAACTGGTAAGTTAGGTGAGGGCATTTAACTTAATTAATATATTTCCACACGTTATCTGTCTAGTGTCTATCATCTGGCTGTAGACTGCTACAGCTGGCTGTCACCCTGTGTGGCCCCTAAGGGGCTTTGTTGACAATGATCAATAATGTGCATTATAAACCGGGTGGTTCATCACAGAATGCTGATTGACTGACAGCTGTGGTATATCAGACCTCATACCACGGGTATGACAAAACATTTATTTTTACTGCTCTAATGACATTGGCAACCAGTTTATAATAGCAATAAGGTACCTTGGGGGTTTGTGTTAAATGGCCAATATACCATGGCTAAGGCCTGTATCCAGGCACTCTGCAATGCGTAGCCATAGTATATTGGCCATATACCACATCCCCTCAGGCATTATTGCTTAATTAACCCCTTTGACACACTATTCTTCTAGGATTTCAGTTCACGTAACCCAATGTTTTTGAATCATTCTCTTTCCACTCTACTGCATCAGCCACACAACACCACCACCCTCTTCCAAATATAACACTTTGGCATTCTGGTGACCTTTCTCTTGAGCTTCAGAATCTTATAATATGGCATCATCAAAGACCTTCTACATTATCTGTTACACTTTATACAAGCAGTCCTGCCCTCTTTCTCCCCACATCCACCCTCTCCCCACATCCACCCCATCCCTCCAAAATACAGTGAGCTACTTTGGCATTCTCTCTTGCTCTCGTCCTCTCGGGGCTTGGCCTCTTGGGGCTTGTCCTCAAACCACCAATCATCATCCTCCACAGCTGGTGATAATTGAACTGCCCTCTACTGTTTCACCCCAACATCCCCTGATACCCCATGTCCCTTCAAGGCATATAAACTACCCTGTACAAGATACTAACTCACCTCCCTGATCCCTATGTCCCTTCAAGGCATATAAGCTACCCTGTACCAGCTACCAACTCACCTCCCTGATACCCCATGTCCCTTCAAGGCATATAAGCTACCCTGTACTAGCTATCAACTCACCTCCCGAGTGGCGCAGTGGTCTAAGAGCAGGGTGACTGTTGACAAATAGTGTGTCAGACTCAGTGGTGAAGTGAGGGCCACATATCCGGCTATGCGCTTGCAGGTCTGTTCAGCTTTGCACTCACTCTCTGTATGTTTTATGCATCTGACACAGACAGACTGGGGCATTTGTATTTAATCTACAGTATTCAGCCTGAGGACATGGTCAAATTAAGTGCAACAGTAAAGGCTACGACTAAACGATAGGTCACTTAGAATGAGCTAATGCCTTTTAGATACATCTGTAGCCAGCAGATTGTAGTTCCATGCTGTGGCCTACTGCATAAACAACCGGGATAGGTGACATTTTCCCCTTGTCATTGTGAGGTAGGAGCCAGGATGGAAAAGCAAACTTTTGAGTCCTATGTTTAGATTTTAATGGTCTCATTTGTGATAATTCTTTTTTATACAAAGAATGAAAACATAGGAGAGACCAAACCAGACATGACATCCCACTTTCCTCCCACAAGTCCTCCCTAGCCCCTGGCTACCAACATCACAGACTAACCCCTGGCCACCAACATCACAGACTAACCCCTGGCCACCAACGTCACACACTAACCCCTGGCCACCAACGTCACACACTAACCCCTGGCCACCAACGTTACACACTAACCCCTGGCCACCAACGTCACACACTAACCCCTGGCCACCAATGTCACACACTAAACCCTGGCCTCCAACGTCACACACTAACCCCTGGCCTCCAACGTCACACACTAACCCCTGGCCACCAACGTCACACACTAACCCCTGGCCACCAACGTCACACACTAACCCCTGGCCACCAACGTCACACACTAACCCCTGGCCACCAACGTCACACACTAACCCCTGGCCACCAACATCACAGACTAACCCCTGGCCACCAACATCACAGACTAACCCCTGGCCACCAACGTCACACACTAATCCCTGGCCACCAACGTCACACACTAACCCCTGGCCTCCAACGTCACACACTAACCCCTGGCCACCAACGTCACACACTAACCCCTGGCCACCAACGTCACAGACTAACCCCTGGCCACCAACATCACAGACTAACCCCTGGCCACCAACATCACAGACTAACCCCTGGCCACCAACATCACAGACTAACCCCTGGCCAACAACATCACACACTAACCCCTGGCCAACAACATCACACACTAACCTCTGGCCAACAACATCACTTAATAAATCTAAGGTGACATGGTTCTAATCATGTTATAACTCTTATTATATGCTCAGCACTTTGAGAATTAATGGGAACCTGAAAATGTACATATTAATGACAATTTATAGCCTCCATTACACTGTTACAGCACAGTCCAGGAGCGTTCAGGTAGAACATATCATACAAAGAAGGAACAGAAACAGGCTTGAGGTCCACCCATATTGTGTTTTCAGTCATTACTAGCCAGACTTCCCTTGTGAGACTTCCCCTCATCCCATACAGAGAAGGTATGAAATCAAGCAGGGTTTAAAAGCCTTTTGTTCCAACCTAATAGTAATTACCAGGTGGAGAGAAGCAGTGTTTGTAAATGGTAATGTGTGGAGTCTTTCCTGATGAGGTCTGCTGGGAGGGAGAATTCTTTCAGATGAAGCACTCACAGCTTAATTATCAAGGAAATTGCCTTGACTGGAAGGCCCTGTGTGTGTATGAAGTCCAACATATTGTTTTGTCCAGGTGTAATAGATAAATGCTTAGACCTACACTCTTAGAAAAAAGGTTTCCAAAAATATTATTTGTCCGTCCCGATAGGTTCCAGGTAGAAACCTTTTGGGTTCTGTGTATAACCCTCTATGTAAAGGGTTCCACATAGAACTCAAAAGGTTTCTACCTGGAACCAAAAATGGGTTCTTCAAACGGTTGTCCTATGGGGACAACTGAAGAACCCTTTTAGGTTCTAGAATGGCACCTTTTTTTTCCTACAAGTGTAGTTATTCCTGCAAATGAAGTTAACTTGCAGGTCTAACTTATGGTCTTTCCTATGGTATCAGTATTTTGGCAGCACCAGATGATGCTTATTGCTTACAGATAAACAGATGTTGACAATGACTCCATCAGATTGGCAGATGTTGTTATAAACACAAATGTCTCTTTCACCACCTGAAGTTTAGCCTGGAAAGGAATCATTATGGTTTATTTGTTTACAGCAAACCTCTCTGTAGTTATCCAGGATGTGAAGCTTTATAAAAGTTTATAGAGGTGTGTGTGTCTTAGACTAGCTAATTTCCTGCTTGTTACGCAGGTATTCTGTAGTCGGAAGCAGCAGGGGACTGACTGGGGCTACATGGGGAAGTGTTTACTAACTACAGACATTGGCCCACAATCTCTCTCTCTCACACACACACACACACACACACACACACACACACACACACACACACACACACACACCCCTCCCTCTGTCTCAACACCCTGGCTATTAGACAAGCTTGATGTCTGATGTGTTACACACTTAAAACAGCTGCTGAACAGTCCCACGAATAAGAAATGTCCCCCAAGAGTCCCATAGAACAAAAAGTACAATTTACACCAATGATGAGCTATGGAATGGGTGTGTAAGCTTGCTTAATAAGAGAGGGAAATATTGTGTTATGATAGGATATACTATGTCACTGTTTTAACGTTTTATCAGTATCTTTGATTCTTTGACAGTGGAATATGTGATACTATGCTTCTGAGGCAGGACCTTTTCACTAAGGATATGAAGCCGGTTGGGATGTGAAGTCCTGGTAGCTTACGCCTATTTCTGTTGTGCTCTTCACTTAGATAAAATAATGTATAGCGAATGAACAGGATATCCTGTGTAGAAAATGGAGGGGCTCAGAGATCATGGAATCAACATAGTATGCATGCAGTATGTTACACTTCAGTGTGCTCTCTCGCTGCAGACTCATACAACCATTCATAGGTATGCTACCTCATAGTTGACACATCTATCCTACTGTATATCTATCTAAACTGTTGAAGGGGTATAACCTCAAAATAATCAGCTGAAGTAAGTAAACCCTATTGAAGGGATGTTTTCCACTCAGATCTGTCTGGTACTATAATATGATGTGTATCAGAGTTGGTACCATAACTTCCTACCATTAATTTGTGATTCTGATAATTGGGACGCAAATTTGATCACTATAATGGATGAGGAAACAGGACACAGCAGTTTGGTTTTGTTATGAGTATTATATTAGGGTGCCATGTCAATAGTCACGACATAACAGCTGTGATCAGCATTAGATCCACATACAGTAGGTCTACATGTGTCTTTAAATCAAAGGAATCCTGAGTGGCGCAGCGGTCTAAGTCAGTGCTAGAGGCGTACCTACAGACCCGGGTGTGATCCCGGGCAAGATCGGGTTTCCATAGGGCAGCGCACAATTGGCCCAGCGTTATCCGGGTTAAGGGAGGGTTTGGCAGGGGTAGGCCGTCATTGTAAATAAGAATTTGTTCTTAGCTGACTTGACTAGTTAAATAAAGGATAAATAAAGGGGGCTGGTGGCACCTTAGTTGGGGAGGACAGGCTCATAGTAATGGTTGGAACGGAATAAATGGAATGCTATTGAATACCATTAATTTACTCTTTGTGGATGGCTGAGCTCATCTCTTTATGTGGATGGCTGAGCTCATCTCTTTATGTGGATGGCTGAGCTCATCTCTTTATGTGGATGGCTGATCTCATCTCTTTATGTGGATGGATGGCTGATCTCATCTCTTTATGTGGATGGCTGATCTCGCCTCTTTATGTGGATGGATGGCTGATCTCATCTCTTTATGTGGATGGATGGCTGATCTCATCTCTTTATGTGGATGGCTGATCTCATCTCTTTATGTGGATGGATGGCTGATCTCATCTCTTTATGTGGATGGATGGCTGATCTCATCTCTTTATGTGGATGGATGGCTGATCTCGCCTCTTTATGTGGATGGCTGATCTCATCTCTTTATGTGGATGGCTGAGCTCATCTCTTTATGTGGATGGCTGATCTCATCTCTTTATGTGGATGGCTGAGCTCATCTCTTTATGTGGATGGCTGAGCTCATCTCTTTATGTGGATGGCTGAGCTCATCTCTTTATGTGGATGGATGGCTGATCTCATCTCTTTATGTGGATGGATGGCTGATCTCATCTCTTTATGTGGATGGCTGATCTCGTCTCTTTATGTGGATGGCTGAGCTCGTCTCTTTATGTGGATGGCTGAGCTCGTCTCTTTATGTGGATCTCTTTATAAAGAGACGAGCTCAGCCATCCACATAAAGAGATGAGATCAGCCATCCACATAAAGAGATGAGATCAGCCATCCATCCACATAAAGAGATGAGATCAGCCATCCACATAAAGAGATGAGCTCAGCCATCCACATAAAGAGATGAGATCAGCCATCCACATAAAGAGATGAGCTCAGCCATCCACATAAAGAGATGAGATCAGCCATCCACATAAAGAGATGAGCTCAGCCATCCACATAAAGAGATGAGCTCAGCCATCCACATAAAGAGATGAGCTTAGAGCTCAGCCATCCACATAAAGAGATGAGCTTAGAGCTCAGCCATCCACATAAAGAGATGAGCTCAGCCATCCACATAAAGAGATGAGCTTAGAGCTCAGCCATCCACATAAAGAGAGGCTTGTGCATTTATTGAACTGGGAATATTTTCACACTGGGAGAAATTTTACAACAATCAGAACGATTGGGAACTATTTCACACTGGGAATATTTTTACATGACCACAGTCAGTATGTCCTTCAACTTTTGAGGGAGCAGGGCTCATCATATTGGCCCATACTCCTTCCCCCCCTCCCACCTCAGTGATGTATGTTCTTGTCTCAGAACCATGATGGGGTATTTGTAAATCTCCGTCCATCTCTCTAATCCAATAGACTAAATATGGTTGTGTCTTGCTTAGGGTTGGGTGGTATCCAGATGTTCATACTGTTTGTATACCATACCGGGGTATACGGTATTACTGAATGTGCACACAAGGGCCGCGGACGTACAAAACACTTGAGGCAACAGGGATCTGTAGCCACATGTAGCCACTTAGCTAGCAAGTTAGCAAACCAAATTCATAGCTGGATATAATTTATTTGACTGATCTTACATTTCTTATAGTTATACTTAACTTATAGTTATGAGCAGTGTGATAGCACTGGTGCCCCCAACCCTAACAAATTAAAACAGTATTGAAAATCATAACATCGGTATTTTGAAATACTCAGTACACAGTATATCTCACAAGCCTTGCCCACTGTTCGTCTCTCCTCTCTGTCTCCAGCCTCTGGAAGACACAACGTGCTGGCTCAGGGATAACTCATCTCCTGAGAGAGAAGGAGAAGAAAGGGGTCGGAGGATTTAATTTCACATTTCTCTCATTCAAATCTATACCGATGAATTGTCCTTTGTAGCTGTATGGACGAGGGGGTTGAGTGTTGCTGAGTTGGCACGTTCTGTGTTGGGTTAGGGAGGATGGGGTTCATATATGCTCTTATTGTTGTTGGAAGAGTTATGTGTTCAGCAGGCCTAACTTGCTGACTTAATTGGACCCACCAGGCTTTGGGGCAGGAGAGGAGAGGCTCTTTGACAGTGAGTGACTTTCTGATGTGAATTCTTATCTTCTCCCTCTCCTTTTTCCTCTTTCCTTTATCTCATCTCTCTCTGTGTTTTCAGAGGCTCTGGGTCCCCCCTCTGCTTTCGTTATCCTTCCATCCCCCTCTCTCTCTCTCCCCCTCTTCCCTCCAGCTCTCTTCCTCTCTCTGGTGTCAGGGGCTCTGCTCCTGAGCCATCCAAGTCTTACGTCATTGATTGATTCCTCAGGGACCCCTGCCATTGGTCCAGGGCCTAAGAGTCCCACTCTTCAGCCTTGTTACCATACCAACCTTCCTTGAGCTCTACTTTGTGTGGTCACAGGGCACTGGAAGTGGAATCCAGTGTCACCAGGGAGGTCATTAGTCCAGATGTGATGTAATGCCTCATACAGATCTTAGCTTTTCTAATGGTGATACCGTCACAAGTTGAGGGATATTTTAGAACTGATGCAATCTACTGCTCTGGGTTAAGTTTCTTCTAATAAAACAAGGTGTACAGAAAATGAAAAGATTCTGCTGAAAAGTGACACATGTTGTTGTGGTGTGTGAGAGCACAGTTGACCTGAACAGCGAGAGTATGCTCTGTGTGATGAAAGATATTCTTCCTACGTGGGTGTATGTGATCAAGCACTCTGTCTGTAGCAGTGCAGGCTGCTGAGGGGAGGACGGTCATAATGATGGCAGGAACGGAGCGAAAGGAATGGCATCAAACACATGGAAACCATGGAAACCATGTGTTTAATGTATTTGATAATATTCTACCTATTCCACTCCAACCATCCCCAATTAAGGTGCCACCAACCTCCTGTGTTCTGTAGATGCTCTGACAGTGGGACTGCTGCTGTGTGGGATCTAACCCTGACTGATCTATCTCTTCTCTCTCCTTCTCCTGTCTCTCTAGGTTCCCTGACGGTAGGCCTGGTGCGGCAGTGCCAGACCATCCACGGTCGTGAATGGACCTGTATCCCCCCGCGGCTGCCCCCTGAGTGGGTCACCACCCTCTTCTTCATTATCCTGGGCATCATCTCCCTCACAGTGACCTGCGGCCTGTTGGTGGCATCACACTGGCACCGCGAGGCCACCCGTTACGCCCGCTGGATCGCCTTCACTGGGAGTACGTTTCATTTTGACTTATGTAACGGTTATTTAACCAGACAGGTCAATGGGGAACCAGTTCTCGTTTACAGTGACGGCCTGGCCAAGAGACTGCAATACCATCAATACAGAAACATGGCCAACACTGTCACCATTTAAGTCATGAGTGGGGCCAGACAGACTCCTGTTAATCCCCTATTCTGGTTAAAGTAGTACAGTAGACTAGGGAATAGGCTGTGATTTGAGGGAAAGCCATTAGTTACAGCTTTGAAGCACCTTGAGATTCTTGTTATGTCACTAATGGATGTTAGCAAATTGATTTGAGTAAGCCAAGATGAATGTCACTTTGGTTTCATTTTAGTAAAAGCTTTTGTGTGGTAACTGTGTGGGCGGCAGGTAGCCTAGCGGTTAAGAGTGTTGGCCAGTAACGGAAACGTCGCTCGTTTCACATCTCCAAGCCGAATAGGTGAAAAATCTGTTGATGTGCCATTGAGCAAGGCACTTAACCCTAATTGCTCCTGTAAATCACTCTGGATTAGAGCGTCTGCTAAATGGCCTAAATGTTCAAATGGAACTGTGCTGAGTGGCTCCTTGAACACCTAGAGTAAATGGGGTTGCTATGAGCGGAGCTAAAGCCAGGAGGAGGGATTTTTAGTGGTCCAAGGGATATGACGGAATAACATTTATTATTATTATTATTATTATAATTCCAGAGGTCATTTTATCCTAATCATTATCGGGCTAGAATTACCTATTGAGGTATAATAATAACCAAGTAATGACAATTTAATATGACAATGTAAATTGATTTTTTTTCAGCTCTGTCAGGTTTCCACGACAATGAAAACGCAAATATAGAATTTAGCCTGAGATCATGTTGCTGCCTACTCTTTAAATGTTGTAAGAGATATTGCTCCCTAAATATGTTGTACTGTGAATAGTGTTTTTAAGAAGACTGTTTCTAAACTTTGTTTCCTCTCTCCTCCATAGTGATCCTGCTCTGTATGGCAGCTCTTATATTTCCTATAGGATTTTACATCGATGAGGTCGGGGGACAGCCTTATAAACTACCCAACAACACAGTGGTGGGGTCCTCATATGTACTCTTTGTCCTATCTATATTTTTCACTATAGTGGGACTACTGTTTGCAGGGAAGGTCTGCTTGCCTGGGTGACATATCGGGCACTTTGGTTTTTGTAAACATTCTTGCGCTTAGAGAAATGCCTTTGTAGAAGCATTTGCTAGGCCTGACATTTGAAATTGCCCAGCTGGAAGGGAAGAAGACGAACTGTGAGAGCCACTCTTTCTCTCTGACGTACCTTAGGATGACAGGAATCTACGGCACCTAGCCCTGGGTCAATAGGACAGGTAGTAGGCACTAGTCTGTCTGTGTTCATAGATCTTGGAGGAATGGACACCTATCCAGCCCCCTCACAGATCAGTGAACACAGAAGTGTCCTTCCACAAATAGAGTGCCTTTCTGGGTAGTGTAACTTTCTTATTTCACCAAATTTGAACATTCTGTCAAAGAGCACATGTTTAACTTCATAACAAACATGATTTCCCCATCTCCTTTTGATATTTTCTTTTTATTTCAGGAATAGTTTAACCATATTAAAACGAGAGTTCAGTTCACGTAACTGGTTGACATGAGAGGCAAATGTAAATGAATCACTAATCACATGAGATCAATAATCATTTCCAGAAATGATGTTGTCAAGGCAACAAATGATATTACAATGATGGTGAAAACTTGGAAATTTGACGCGTAAGTCGGTTAAAATCTTCAAGTTGGACAAACATGACGTGGGACATGCCAAAATTGGCATTTTCAGAGAAAACGACAAATGTATTTTAATGTAAAACACACTACTATTGGATTTTTTAAATGTTTAGTTAGAGTGTAGATTTGTGACCCAATTGTTAAATTGAGTGTTTTATCAAAATGTGCACACAATGTCACCAGGACATAAAAGGCACTTTCTTCATGGATCGACCCAGAAGGGGGAGTGGCTAGAGCCTTAAACTGACATGAATCATCAGGACAGGGAAGACTGTCACCCATGGCCATGACAACAGGAAGTCAAGTCACTCCGCCCCATAAGAAGCACAGTGGTAGAAAGGCTGAAGCCGGCAATAAGAATGATGAAGCCATCATTTTGTAGATTATGCATATATGGTTGGAAGTTGAGTTAGACCTCAGAGCTATTGTCTTGGGTCCTATGAGTGGAGCTGGACTCTAGATTCATGATGAAACTATGAAAAGCAGGAAGTCTGTTGGATCACATGATGATGGAAAACAATTAGAACTAATTCAATACAATTGTAAAGTATTTCATGAAAGAGTAAAAGTATTTATTTGTTTTCATGAATGCATTATTTTCCCAAGATGGAGCATTTATAGTAATTTTTTATGGTCAATGCACTGTATCATGGAATTCCTACATGTCTGTTTTCTTCGCTTTTACGTCTGTCAATTTGTTCTCATGACTGGCTGACTTGCTCATGTAGGCTACATAGACAGCATGGCTGTTGTTTGAGGAAGCACTGTGATATACATGAACTACTCTGGAAAACCATCTCATTAAAAGTTACACAACATGACAAATGATCTAATCTATTACTTTAGACTGGGGAGAACATTCTGTATCATATAAGCAACTACAGAGAACAAAAATCTAAACGCAACATGCAACAATATCATGCAGCGCCACTCATCTCCTTTGCATAGAGTTGGCTGTTCAGGCTGTTGATTGTGGGCTGTGGAATGTTGTCCCACGCCTCTTCAATGGCTGCACGAAGTTGCTGGATATTGGCAGGAACTGGAACGCGCTGTCGTACATGTCGATCCAGAGCATTCCACACATGCTCAATGGGTGACATGTCTGGTGAGTATGCAGGCCATGGAAGAACTGGGACATTTTCAGCTTCCAGGAATTGTGTACAGATCCTTGCGACATGGAGCCGTGCGTTACCATGCTGAAACATGAGGTAACAAGCAGGGAGCAGGTTTTGAACCCTCAACATTCTAGCCCGAAGTTTAGCATGCTATCGACCTTGCCCAAATGTATTAATTGGGGTTGGGGCCGATTGTGACGAAAAACACTTTATCTATTGGAATCTTTAACATGTGGAAAGGGTAAAAAGTATTATTATTAGTTTTTCACAAGTGTAGCAGGATGGGCTATTAGCTGAACAATAGACTATTCAACCTTTACTAAAGAATTGTCTAATAGCTGAGCTAGGTGTGAACCTCCCCAACTTGCAACAAATCATTTGTATCTATCTTTCCACATCTACCTACACACGGTTAATGTTATAAAAAATATATCTATATATATTGGTCATGGCTCCCGAGTGGCGCAGCGGTCTAAGGCACTGCATCTCGGTGCAAGAGGCTTTACTACAGTCCCTGGTTTGAATTCGGGCTGTATCAGTGCCATAGGGCTGTGCACAGTTGGCCCAGCACCATCCGGGTTTGGCCGGGGTAGGCCTTCATTGTAAATAAGAATTTGTTCTTACCTGACTTGCCAAGTCAAATAAAGGTTCAATTTAAAAGACAACTAGCGGCAACCACAGCTAAATATCCCAGTACTGTACTACCGACCGTCACGTTGTACATCACCGTATTTTCCATTCCATCCTAATGGAAACCCAGAGGGTTTTTCTTGGAATAGAACAAACATAATATTGATCAAATGAATTAAGCAAGTACCAGTCAAATTTTGGACGCACCTACTCATTCCAGGATTTTTCTTTATTTTTACTACTTCTACATTGTAGAATAATAGTGAAGACATCACAACTATGAAATAACACAGGTTTCCCGCGTGTCCTGCATTCTGTAGTACAGACATGGCCTGCTCTCCCTTATGTAAGGAATTAGGCACTTTCCCATGTCTACTACAGTATAGATTGTAGCCTGCACAGTAGCCTAATAAACAAATAAACACATTTCATTAATAAAATAATGATAAAAAATACTCTTTCAAAATGCAGATGTAGATTTAGTTATGGACTCATAACGAATTACTGTGGGAATAAATATCACTGATTTATAGAAATATTGGAACAAAGTTGTCTAATGAGGGCAAACCATTTAGAATCCTCCAATCCTGTAGCGTACTCCCGACCGTCACGTTGTACAGCGTCATATTTTCCATTCCATCCTAATGGAAACTCTGGGGGTTTAGTTTTTTGTTTATAGAATAGAAACACAATAATATTAATCAACTTAATTAAGCCAAATTTCTTAAAATCAATCCCATATTCTGTTATTACAAAAAAAAAAAAAAATTCTCTGGTAATGCCAATACGGAATACAATCAAATGCTTCTCAAAGATGCCCTCTGGTGGTCAAACTAGCAATTACTTGCAGTAACAGAAAAAATGGCTGACAATGAAATTACTTGTCACAGTATGCTGCGGCAGCACGCAAGGTGTGCCGCAGTAGGACACAATTTTTAAAGGAGGAACCACTGTATCTCTGCATTGAAATTGCCATCGCCAGTAACCGAAAGGTTGCTAGATCGAATCCCTGAGCTGACCAGGTAAAAATCAGTCGTTCTGCCTCTGAATAAGGCAGTTAACCCACTGCTCCTAGGCCGTCATTGTAAATAAGAATTTGTTCTTAACTGACTTGCCTAGTTAAATAAAGTTTAAATAAAAAAATGCAATTTTGTTCGTTGTCGGTAGCTTATGCTTGCCCATATCATAACCCCACCGCCACCAAAGGGGACTCTGTTCACAATGTTGACATGCCCGGTACAGTTGAAACCGGGATTCATCTGTGATGAGCACACTTCTCCACCGTGCCAGTGGCCATCGAAGGTGGGTGTTTACCCACTTAAGTCAGTTACAACCAATGTTCCGTCAAATTCTTTGGGGCACTGAGCACATTTTAGGTCTTCCGAGTGGTAACTTGAACCTTGTGAGAATTTTATGCAACTTCCGGCTGAGGCTGTACTCATACAGATTTAGACAGTAGCCAATAGGCTATTGTGGCTATTTTAGAATAGTGTAGGCCTACCAACAAAACCAATGTAGCAAATCCCATAACATTTTCACATGGAAATAGCTTTTGATTTCTATGCTATAGCCTACAGTAGCCAGGCATACATTACATGACACTTTTAATAAAGTTTTTACATGATGACATTAATGAATGATTCATCTACTTGGTCTGTAACACCAGGGGTGTTACTGTAAATTGCATTGTATTGTGTTGTATGATGCAAGAAACCACTTTACAAAATAAAAGTCATTATTATTACCATATAAAAAAATAGACAATATAGGCTACCCCTCTGCCTATTGGCTTATTTGCACATTCAAGCTTGTCTCAAAATACAACACTGCCACTTTTAATTAAGACAAGCTTTTTACCGGACTGTCTTTTCAAAGCCCATTTGAAATGTAGCCTACACTTCTTTGTGCTCTTGTAGGAAGCAGTAACTCTCCATTGCTGACCTATACTTATCTAAAACTGGGCTAATAACTCGCTAACTAGCAAAGAATATCAACAAATGTGCACAGGCTCGGCACTGATCTGAAAGAGGCATTCACTCGCGGGTGATTGAAAGACAACTAGTAAACTGGGTTGAAAATCGACCAACCTCAGATTTCTCACTTCCTGTTTGGATTTCTTCTCAGGTTTTTGCCTGCCATATGAGTTCTGTTATACTCACAGACATCATTCAAACAGTTTTAGAAACTTCAGAGTGTTTTCTATGCAATACTAATAATAATGTGCAAATGTTAGCAACTGAGACTGAGGAGCAGGCCATTTACTCTGGGCACCTTTCATCCAAGCTACTCAATACTGCCCCTGCAGCCATGTTTTCAGTTTATTGATATGCCACACTTGTCAGGTAGATGGATTATCTTGGCAAAGGAGAAATGCACAAATTAGTGCCAACATGTTGTGTTTTATTACAAAGTAAAAAGTAGGCTATGCTCTGTTGTTTTGGATATTATTTACCAAAAAGGTGGCAAAAAACCCTGGACAACTTACATGTTACCATGGATACCAGAAAGAAAATGGATTTGTTGTGTGTTTTTTTTATTTTGGTACCACACAGCATGTTGAGCAGCAAATTACAGCTCACAGCCAGCAACTGGCAGGCAGGGACACAGTTGGGCTGCTGACAAGGTCACCTCTCTCTCCCACTGGCCCATTGTTGATAAAGGTCAAGCAGCAGTCATTATAAAGCCTTGCTGCTCTGACCCCCCCCCCCCCTCCCCCCCACACACACACACTTCAACCACTGCGATTGCCAGTCCTGTGGAACAACCACTGCTATTGTCAGCCCTGTGGAACAACCACTGCTATTGCCAGTCCTGTGGAAAAACCACTGCTATTGTCAGCCCTGTGAAACAACCACTTCTATTGTCAGTCCTGTGGAACACCCACTGCTATTGTCAGTCCTGTGGAACAACCACTTCTATTGTCAGCCCTGTGGAACAACCACTGCTATTGTCAGCCCTGTGGAACAACCACTGCTATTGTCAGCCCTGTGGAACAACCACTGCTATTGTCAGCCCTGTGGAACAACCACTGCTATTGTCAGCCCTGTGAAACAACCACTGCTATTGTCAGCCCTGTGGAACAACCACTGCTGTTGTCAGTCCTGTGGAACAACCACTGCTATTGTCAGTCCTGTGGAACAACCACTGCTATTGTCAGTCCTGTGGAACAACCACTGCTATGGCCAGTCCTGTGGAACAACCACTGCTATTGTCAGTCCTGTGGAACAACCACTGCTATTGTCAGTCCTGTGGAACAACCACTGCTATTGTCAGCCGTGTGAAACAACCACTGCTATTGTCAGCCCTGTGGAACAACCACTGCTATTGTCAGTCCTGTGGAACAACCACTGCTATTGCCAGTCCTGTGGAACAACCACTGCTATTGTCAGTTCTGTGGAACAACCACTGCTATTGTCTGCCCTGTGGAACAACCACTGCTATTGTCAGCCGTGTGAAACAACCACTGCTATTGTCAGCCCTGTGGAACAACCACTGCTATTGTCAGTCCTGTGGAACAACCACTGCTATTGCCAGTCCTGTGGAACAACCACTGCTATTGTCAGTTCTGTGGAACAACCACTGCTATTGTCTGCCCTGTGGAACAACCACTGCTATTGTCAGTCCTGTGGAACAACCACTGCTATTGTCAGTCCTGTGAAACAACCATTGCTATTGCCAGCCCTGTGGAACAACCACTGCTATTGTCAGTCCTGTGGAACAACCACTGCTATTGTCATCCCTGTGGAACACTTAAAGCTTGTGTATGTAGGCTGCTGTGTCCTTGCCCAAGTTTCAATCTGATTGCTGTTTGTCAGCTATGCATCTTTAAAAAAAAAAATTTGAAACATTTTTATTTTATTTATTTTTTGCCCCGTTTTCTCCCCAATTTCGTGGTATCCAATTGTTTAGTAGCTACTATCTTGTCTCATTGCTACAACTCCCGTACGGGCTCGGGAGAGACGAAGGCTGAATGTCATGCGTCCTCCGATACACAACCCAACCAGCCGTACTGCTTCTTAACACAGCGCCTGGCAACCTTGGCTAGAGCGCACTGCGCCCGGCCCGCCACAGGAGTCGCTGGTGCGCGATGAGACAAGGAGATCCCTACCGACCAATCCCTCCCTAACCCGTGCGTCGCCCCACGGACCTCCCGTTCGCGGCCGGTTACGACAGAGCCCAGGGACTCTGATGGCACAGCTGGCGCTGCAGTACTGCGCCCTTAACCACTGCGCCACCCGGGAGGCCAGCTATGCATCTTTTTAAAAGCAATTTTATTTCAGATTCCGCGGAGAACACATTCATGGTAAACGTGGCATGTCTGCTCAATGAGAAATTACCTTTTAAATGTCAAGTGTGCTATAACGCAGATATACACTACCTTTTAAAAGTTTGAGGTCACTTAGAAATGATCATGTTTTCCATGAAAACAGACATGAAATTAGCTGCAAAATGAATAGGAAATATATTCAAGACGTTGACAAGGTTATAAATAATGATTTTTAATTGAAATAATAATTGTGTCCTTTGCCTTCGTCAAAGAATTCTCAATTTGCAGCAATTACACCCTTGCAGACCTTTGGCATTCTAGTTGTCAATTTGTTGAGATAATCTGAAGAGATTTCACCCCATGCTTCCCGAAGCACCTCCCACAAGTTGGATTGGCTTGATGGGTACTTCTTATTTACCATAAGGTCAAGCTGCTCCCACAACAGCTCAATAGGGTTGAGATCCGGTGACTGTGCTGGCCACTCATTATAGAGAGAATACCAGCTGACTGCTTCTTCCTAAATAGTTATTGCATAGTTTGGAGCTGTGCTTTGGGTCATTGGCCTGTTGTATGAGGAAATTGGCTCCAATTAAGTGCAGTCCACAGGGTATGGTATGGCGTTGCAAAATGGAGTGATAGCCTTCCTTCTTCAATATCCCTTTACCCTGTACAAATCTCCCACTTTACCACCACCAAAGCACCCCCAGACCATCAGATTTCCTCCACCATGCTTGACAGATGGTGTCAAGCACTCCTCCAGCGTAATGTCATTTTTTCTGCGTCTCACAAATGTTCTTCTTTGTGATCCGAACTCCTCAAACTTAGATTAATCTGTCCATAACACTTTTTTTCCAATCTTCCTCTGTCCAGTGTCTGTGTTCTTTTGCCCATATTAATATTTTATTTTTATTGGCCAGTCTGAGATATGGCTTTTTCTTTGCAACTCTGCCTAGAAGGCCAACATCCCGGAGTCGCTTCTTTACTGTTGATGTTGAGATTGGTGATTTGCGGGTACTATTTAATGAAGCTGCCAGTTGAGGACTGGTGAGGCGTCTGTTTCTCAAACTAGACACTCTAATGTACTTGTCCTCTTGCTCAGTTGTGCACCGGGGCCTCTCACTCCTCTTTCTATTCTGTTTAGACAGTTTGCACTGTTCTGTGAAGGGAGTAATACACAGCGTTGTACGAGATTTTCAGTTTCGTGGCAAATACAAACAGTGTAATTTTTAAGAAAAAAATAGGTAGTAGGTAAACAATAGATAAGCAAATAAATAATAAACATGGAAATGTGGACAACAAGAATAGACTAATACGTTTCAGAAGAAAGTTATTTGTTTCTGGACATTTTGAGCCTGTAATCGAACCCACAAATGCTGATGCTCCAGATACTCAACTACTCAAAAGGCCAGTATTATTGCTTCTTTAATTAGCACAACAGTTTTCATCTGTGCTAACATAATTGCAAAATAGTTTTCTAATAATCAATTATCCTTTTAAAATGATAAACCTGGATTAGCTAACACAACATGCCACTGGAACACAGGAGTGATGGTTGCTGATAATGGACCTCTGTACACCTATGTAGATATTCCATAAAAAAATGTGCCATTTCCAGCTACAATAGTCATTTAAAACATTAACGATGTCTACACTGTATTTCTGATTTGATGTTATTTTACTGGACAATTGTTTTTCCTTTTCTTTCAAAAACAAGGACATCTCTAAGTGACCTCAAACGTTTGAACGGTAGTGTACTGCTGATTGGATTGAATCCATTATATTCTCTTATGCGGGTGGATGTTGTGGTTTCCACAGCAATAACTGACCGTGACAAAGTAACATAAAGGGTCTTTAGTTCTTGCCTCTTCAATCATTAGGTGAACACTAACGTCCACTGACATGTCCACTTCATTGCTCTCAGCTACTTTCAATGTGCAGATCAGTGCAGATGAAGGACAGGGAGCCTCTTCAGACTATTGAGATGCACCTTCAGTCTGCTCTGGGCATTTCTACTATGGCTTTAGCTTTGAGGACATCTATTCATATAGCCCTTCACTTGCCAATGTTCTAAAATGCAACCCTGTGACAGCTAACAGCCATTCAGACTGATGTGGTTGAGGCCAGTAATTCTGGTGTTTCATTTCTCATCCTACATTATAGGACCACAATAAGCAATTTCATATTTGAGGGCCTTTGCCAATTGAAATGTAGTAACTTATCAGACCACAAGATGGCATTAAATGACAGCTGTTTTACCCACAGACTATAAACCACATACTGCATTTAGGATGAATAAATATGTAATAAAGAACTTTATTTCTCCAGAGGGAAATTCATTTGTGGTGCCAGAGACGAGCACATAAAAATAATTTAAAAATTGAAAGTACAGTTCTTGTGACACTTCTGTAGGGCCTGGCTCTTGGGTTAGGACAGAGGGCATGCCGTGGCCCGGTGAGCCGCTCTGGAGGGTGGGGTGGGCAGCCAGCAGCAGGCCAGTGAGGACCTCCAGGCAGAAGGACAGCCAGGCCCAGGGACCAGCTCGAATGAGGTGCTGACCACCTGGGCCAGACGCTAAGCCCCCACCAGACTCTCGGTCTCTGCCAGTGCCTGCTCGGAGTTGCTGATGTACAGGCTGACACCGGAGAGGGTCAGGACACCTGAGGAAACACACACACCATAAATAAACACACACACCAGCTGGGAGTAATTGATGTAGCTGGGGCTCACTTTGAAGCGTGTCAGCAACACCAGCTGGGAGTAGTTGATGCTCACTTTGAAGCTTTTCAGCAACACCAGCTGGGAGTAAGTTGACTGAGAACACATTCTCATTTACAGCAACAACCTGGGGAATAGTTACAGGGGAGAGAAGATGAATGAGCCAATTGGGGATGATTAGGTGGCCATGATGGTATGAAGGCCAGATTGGGAATTTAGCCAGGACACCAGGGTTAACACCCCTACTGTTACAATAAGTTCCATGGGATCTTTAGTAACCACAGAGTTATTTAACCCGTTGAACATCCCAGCCGAAAGACAGCGCCCTACACAGGGTAATGTCCCCAATCACTACCCTGGGGAATTGGGATATTTTTTTTAGACCAGAGGAAAGGGTGCCTCCTACTGGCCCTCCAACACCACTTCCAGCAGCATCTGGCCTCCCATCCAGGGACTGACCAGGACCAACCTTGCTTCGCTTCAGAAGCAAAGCCAGCAGTGGGATGCAGGGTGGTATGCTGCTGACAACATGTCAGCAAGCTCTTTGTTAAGTGTTGCAGTGATTTCACTTGCTGTAGTAACATGTGTATAGTGTTGAGTCATTACTTAACTTCTCTAGGGTAGGGGGCAGCATTCGGAATTTTGGATGAAAAGCATGCCCAAATTAAACTGCCTGCTACTCGGGCCCAGAAGATATGATATGCATATAATTGGTAGATTTGGATAGAAAACACTCTAAAGTTTCCAAGACTGTTAAAATAGTGTCTGTAAGTATAACAGAATCCATTCAGGGAGTAGGATTTTGTTTTGTTTTTGTAGTTTTCTATTCAATGCCATTACAGTATCCATTGACTTAGGAATCAAATTGCAGTTCCTATGCCTTCCACTAGATGTCAACAGTCTTTAGAAATTGTTTCAGGCTTGTATTCTGAAAAATGAGGGAGTAAGGACAGTCTGAATGAGTGGACCCTGCCGTGTCACAGAGCTTCTTCATGCGCGCGACCGAGAGAGTGCCTTTCTTGTTTACCTTTTATATTGATGACGTTATTGTCCGGTTGAAATATTATCGATTATTTAGGTTAAAAACAACCTGATGATTGAATATAAACATCGTTTCACATGTTTCTGTGAACTTTACAGATACAATTTAGATTTTTTTGTCTGCCTGTTGTAACTGCGTATGAGCCTGTGGATTACTGAAGAAAATGCGCAAACAAAACGGAGGTTTTTGGATATAAAGAGAGACTTTATCGAACAAAAGGAACATTTATTGAGTAAATGAATGTCTTCTGAGTGCAACCATATGAAGATCATCAAAGGTAAGTGATTAATTTTATCTCTATTTCTGACTTGTGCAACTCTTCTACTTGGCTGGTTACTGTTTGTAATGATTTGTCTGCTGGGCGATGTTCTCAAATAATCTTAAATTATGCTTTCGCCGTAAAGCATTTTAAAAATCTTACACCGTGGTTGGATTCACAAGAAGTTAATATTTAAACCTATGTCAAATACTTGTATGTTTTCTGAATTTTTATAATGAGTATTTCTGTATTTGAATTTGGCGCTCTGCAATCTCATTGGATGTTGGCCAGGTGGGATGCTAGCGTCCCACATACCCTAGTGAGGTTAAAGCCAGAGGAATGTCATTAGTAAGGATTGAAAAAAGTAAGGGGCCTAGACAGCTGCCCTGTAGAATTCCTGATTCTACCCTCTGTGTTCTGTTAGACAGGTAACTCTTTATCCATAATATAGCAGGGGGGTGTAAAGCCATAACACATTTTTTTCCATCAGCAGACTATGATCGATTTTGTCAAAAGCAGCACTGAAGTCTAACAAAACAGCTCCCACAATCTTTTTATCATACATTTCTCTAAGCCAATCATCAGTCATTTGTGTAAGTGAAGTGCTTGTTGATAGTCCTTCCCTATAAGCCTACTGAAAATCTGTTAGGATTTTATCTGGTTAAACACCATTTTTTCCCAAAGGTTTACTAAGGGTTGGTAACAGACTGATTTGTCTGATATTTGAGCCATTAAAGGGGGCTTTAATATTCTTGGGTATCAGCATTACTTTTTTTCCCCTCCAGGCCGGAGGGCACACACACACATTCTATTAGGCTTAGATTGAAGACATGGCAAATAGGAGTGGCAATATTGTCCACTATTATCTTCAGTAATTTTCCATCCAAGTTGTCAGACCCCGGTGGCCTGTCATTGTTGATAGACAACAATACTTTTTTCACCTCTTCCACAATGCTTGTCATTCATAATTCGATCAGTTATACTTAGATGTGTAGTGTCAGCATTTGTTGCTGGCATGTCATGCCTATGTTTGCTAACCTTGCCAATGAAAACATAATTCAAGTAATTGTCAATATCAGTGGGTTTTGTGATGAATGAGCTATTTATTCAATGAATGATGGAGCTGAGTTTGTCTTTTTACCATTTTACATTTAAAGCTTTTTACTATTGGTATTTTGGTATGTGTATTTTATTAGGATCCCCATTAGCTGTTGCAAAAGCAGCAGCTACTCTTCCTGGAGTCCACACAAAACATACAACCTAATACAGAATGACATAATACAGAACATCAATAGAGAAGAACAGCTCAAAGACAAAACTACATAAAACAATGTAAAGGCACAAACTATCTAGGTCAAATAGGGGAGAGGCGTTGTGCCGCGAGGTGTTGCTTTATCTGTTTTTTTTAAACCAGGTTTGCTGTTTATTTTAGCAATATGAGATGGAAGGAAGTTCCATGCAATTATAGCTCTATATAATACTGTGCGTTTTCTTGAATTTGTTCTGAAATTGGGGACTGACACCCCTGGTGTCATGTCTGCTGGGATTGGTGTGTGAATTGACTCTGCAAACAATTTGTAATTTCCAACACATTAATGTTTCTTATAAAAAGAAGAAGTGATGCAGTCAGTCTCTCCTCAACTCTTAGACAAGAGAGACTGGCATACATAGTATTTACATCAGCCCTCTGATTACTCTCATTCTTTATGTCAATTATCTTTGTTTCATAGTATAGTTTCTTATTTTAATTCTTATGATTTCTCAATTTGCAATACATTTGCCAATTGGTTGTGCAGCCAGGCTTATTTGCCATTCCTTTTTTCTCATCCCTCTCAACCATAAAATGTTTCAATTCCTCATCAATCCAGGGGAATTTAACAGTTTTTACAGTCATTGCATTAATGGGTGTTTATTAGTAACTGGAATAAGCAATTTCATAAATGTGTCAAGTGCAGCATCTGGCTGCTCCTCATTACACACCACAGAACAACACATATTTAAATCAACAACACAGGAATCACCACAACACTTTTTGTATGACCTCCTATACACTATATTAGGCCCAGCCTTTAGAACTTTTCTTGAGTGGGCAGCTTGATGATAGCCAGTCAATATTGAAATCACCCACAAAATATACCTCTGTTGATATCACATACATTATCAAGCATTTCACACGTTATCCAGATACTGACAGTTAGTACTTGGTGGTCTATAGCAGCTTCCCACCAGAATGGACTTTAGGTGAGGCAGATGAACCTGAAGCCATATTACTTCAACAGTATTTAAAGAGATCCTCTCTAATCTGTACAGGAATGTGGTCTTGAATATAAACAGCAACAGCTCCACCATTGCCATTTCTGTATTTTCTGTAGATGTTATAATCAGTACAAGAGCATCATAGCAAAAACTGAGACTGGCCAATATCTTCTACCCACAGACCATCAGGCTGCTAAATAGCCACCACTAGTCAGCTATGCGCTCCTCCCCCCACTACTCCCCCTATGAACATTCCCCCCCGCACCCTCAACGGTCACTACCTTACCTGTTTCTCCCCCTATGGACATTCCCCCCCGCACCCTCAACGGTCACTACCTTACCTGCTTCTCCCCCTATGGACATTCCCCCCAGCACCATCAACGGTCAAACCTTACCTGCTTCTCCCCCTATGGACATTCCCCCCAGCACCATCAACGGTCAAACCTTACCTGCTTCTCCCCCTATGGACATTCCCCCCAGCACCATCAACGGTCAAACCTTACCTGCTTCTCCCCCTATGGACATTCCCCCCCGCACCATCAACGGTCAAACCTTACCTGCTTCTCCCCCTATGGACATTCCCCCCAGCACCATCAACGGTCAAACCTTACCTGCTTCTCCCCCTATGGACATTCCCCCCCGCACCATCAACGGTCAAACCTTACCTGCTTCTCCCCCTATGGACATTCCCCCCAGCACCATCAACGGTCAAACCTTACCTGCTTCTCCCCCTATGGACATTCCCCCCAGCACCATCAACGGTCAAACCTTACCTGCTTCTCCCCCTATGGACATTCCCCCCAGCACCATCAACGGTCAAACCTTACCTGCTTCTCCCCCTATGGACATTCCCCCCAGCACCATCAACGGTCAAACCTTACCTGCTTCTCCCCCTATGGACATTCCCCCCCGCACCATCAACGGTCAAACCTTACCTGCTTCTCCCCCTATGGACATTCCCCCCCGCACCATCAACGGTCAAACCTTACCTGCTTCTCCCCCTATGGACATTCCCCCCAGCACCATCAACGGTCAAACCTTACCTGCTTCTCCCCCTATGGACATTCCCCCCAGCACCATCAACGGTCAAGCCTTACCTGCTTCTCCCCCTATGGATATTCTCTCTCTTGCTGCCCCCCACTCCAACAACAGTCATCACTGTTGCAGTTCTTAATATGTATATTACTTTATTAAGATTTTGTTTTATTGGACTTGGTCCCCACACCCCCCTCAATGGTCATGCTGCTCCCCCTATGGTCATTACCCCACCCCCTCAATCAATCAATCAATACAGTTTATTTATAGAGCCCTTTTACAACAGCAGTTGTCACAAAGTGCTTATACAGAAACTGAGCCTAAAACCCCAAAGAGCAAGCAATGCAGATGTAGAGGCATAGTGGATAGGAACAACTCCCTGGAAAGGTAGGAACCTAGGAAGAAACCTGGAGAGCAACCAGGCTCTAAGGGGTGGCCAGTCCTCTTCTGGCTATGTCAGGTGAAGATTATAAGAGTACACAGATCTTAAGGCCAGATTGTTCTTCAGGATATCCATAGAAGACCAGCAGGGTCAACTAATAATCACAGTGGTTGTAGAGTCAAATCAAATGTATTTATATAGCCTTTTGTACATCAGCTGATATCTCAAAGTGCTGTACAGAAACCCAGCCTAAAACCCCAAACAGCAAGCAATGCAGGTGTTGAAGCACGTTGGCTAGGAAAAACTCCCTAGAAAGGCCAAAAACCTAGAGAGGAACCAGGCTATGAGGGGTGGCCAGTCCTCTTCTGGCTGTGCAGGGTGGAGATTATAACAGAACATGGCCAAGATGTTCAAATGTTCATAAATGACAAGCATGGTCAAATAATAGGTCTGGGACAGGTAGCACATCCGGTGAACAGGTCAGGATTCCATAGCCGCAGGCAGAACAGTTGAAACTGGAGCAGCAGCACAGCCAGGTGGACTGGGGACAAGGAGTCATCATGCCAGGTAGTCCTGAGGCATGGTCCTACGGTAGAGGGCGATTTTGATTAGGCTTTTCATAGCTGAGCATTCAGAGGTCGAGACAGCATGCGTGGGGGAGGGTCCAGTGAACAGGTCAAGATTCCACGGCCGCAGTCAGAACAGCAGAAACTGGGTCAGCAGCACGACCAGGTGGACTAGGGACCGCGAGGGGTCATCAGGCCAGGTAGTCCTGAGGCAACAGTCTTTACTCTACCTACACCCCAAAGGACAGTACTTTATTAATTACTGCTACAGTTGTGTATAGTGCCATTTCTATAGTTTTGTTTATTATTTCACTAGTCCTGCATGTTGGAGCTCGAAGCCTAAGGTTTCACTGTACCCTGCAATCACAACTGCAACCCTGTACATATGACTATTAAACACTGAATCTGGCACACACTAACAGTAAGGCATTGCTAATATACCAAATGTGCACACAAGGAGTTGGAGAGGGAGATGAAACATTCTGGTTCACATAAGCACAAAGTATGTACAGGCTCTTATGCCGTACACCTGGCTTGGAGAGCACTTTACAGGATCCCCTCAATGAAGGATAAAGATGCCACAGCCACTTAGACAGCATCTTACACATAAAAGCTTAGGCTCAAAAAATACAGCCAGGGAAAGAGGAGCCTTTTGATGTTGCATTGTGTTTAATCTTTAATGGACTCTAGGCAGACTAGACATGAATACAACAGCAAAACTATAAAACCCACATATCAGAATGAGAGAATGGGAGAAACAAGACGTAGACTGACGCAGGCACCATCGGATGACATCAAAGTTTAAGAGCTCTCAGAGTCCCATTATGTTGCCATGGACAAACTGGTCTTTGGTTCCGGCTGAGAGGACTAGGCAAAGTCAATAAACTAGAAAATGTTTGTATCCGGCTCCCTGCACCAAGCAGCCCAAATCACCACATATTGCTGGCAGGGGGGCTAGGTGGGGGTGTTTTTCTTTATCCCTATATCACCCAAGGGTGTCGTGAGCAGAGAGACAGGAGGAGTGGAAGGGGTGTGCGCATGTAATTACACAGATGGTTTATTCACACAGGACTGAAATATTAAAGTGATCAGAATTACTACCCAAGAGGAGAAATACCCAGACAGCACCACAGGGAATACAATCAACTGCTTATCAGCCTGTCCAATGATTGGTGGAGATGATTTTGGGCTGAGATGTTAGAGACAACGATGTTCGTTAGCAGAAATGAACAGGACATTCAAATAAACAAGTACTGGATATTCCCTGTTGACAATGAAACTGAATGACAGAGACTCATCTCATAGGAGTTCTTGATTACTGATGAGGTGGTCGCTCAGGCGTTTATACCGACCGAAGCATCACCCAGGTGGGTGCTACACTTTTAGTGGTGGATGTTCCAGTCTACCTAGCTGTGCACTTCAGAGACAGCCTGACGAAGAGCTCCGGGCAGGCCTGTCTGACTGATGCTTCTCCCTACCTGGCTAGACCATCAACGCCACCTCCACTCAAGCTCCTCCTGTCCTGAACTACATCATCATCTAGCTGTGGAAGTCTATCTCATCAAATGCCAACTCCCTGAATTTATTTTTGTTTGTTTTTTAAAGCGATTGAGATTCTGTAGCGCAATTTAAAATAAACCTATTATTACCACACTGCTGTAAAAGTACTTTGGCTCTGTCTGGCCCTGAGCCCCTCTCGGAGCCCCTCTCTGACTCTTCCTGAGGGGATTGAAAAGACCTTTGTGTCATGTGGCACTCGCCCTCTTAGCCCTAATTTGATGTGATTTATTTAACCAGGCAAGTCAGTTAATAACAAACTCTTATTTACAATGATGGCCTACCAAAAGGCAGAAGGCTGTGTGGACTGAGATTGGGATTAAAAATTAAAAATAAATATAGGACAAAACACACATCACAACAAGAGAGACAACACAACACTACATAAAGAGAGACCTAAGACAACAACATAACAAGGCAGCAACACATGACAACACACCCTGGTAGCAACACAAAACATGGTACAAACATTATTGGGCACAGACAACAGCACAAAGGTAGAGACAACAATACATCACACAAAGCAGCCCCAACTGTCAGTAAGAGTGTCCACGATTGAGTCTTTGAATGAAGAGATTGAGATAAAACTGTCCAGTTTGAGTGTTTGCTGCAGCTCATTCCAGTCGCTAGCTGCTGCAGTGAACTGAGAAGAGGAGCGACCCAGGGATGTGTGTGCTTTTGGGACTTAAGCTCTAAGCTCACACTAAGGGTTGTGTTTATTTCTGGTTTTTATTAAGCCCAAGGAATTTGTTAAATTTAGCATTAGGCAGATGATACAACACCCTCACACATACACAAAGAGACAAGTTTTCCAGTAAATTGAAATTTACAAGAAAACATGTTTGATTGAGGAATTGAAGATCAAATCAAAGATGAGAATGACAGGGAGAAAGACAGAAGAGCGATAAAGAGAGCAAGAAGACAGAAGAGCGATATAAAGAGAGAAGACAGAAGAGCGATATAAAGAGAGAAGACAGAAGAGCGATATAAAGAGAGCAAGAAGACAGAAGAGCGATATAAAGAGAGAAGACAGAAGAGCGATATAAAGAGAGAAGACAGAAGAGCGATATAAAGAGAGAAGACAGAAGAGCAATATAATGAGAGAAAACAAAGAGCGATATAAAGAGAGAAGACAGAAGAGCGATATAAAGAGAGAAGACAGAAGAGCGATATAAAGAGAGAAGACAGAAGAGCAATATAATGAGAGAAAACAAAGAGCGATAAAGAGAGAAGACAGAAGAGCGATATAAAGAGAGAAGACAGAAGAGCGATATAAAGAGAGAAGACAAAAGAGCGATATAAAGAGAGCAAGAAGACAGCAAGGAGACAGAAGAGCGATATAACAAATAATTTGTTATTTTTATTGAACTAGGCAAGTCAGTTAAGAACAAATTCTTATTTACAATGACGGCCTACCCCTGCCAAACCCTTCCCTAACCCGGACGACGCTGGGCCAATTGTGCACAGCCCAATGTGACTGCCGAAAACAGCCGGTTGTCATACCGCCCGGGATCGAACATGGGTCTGTAGTGACGTCTCTAGCACTGCGATGCAGTGCCTTAGACCAATGCGCCACTCGGCCCCTAAAACAGAAGAGCGATATGAAGCAAGTGAGAGAGGAGACAGAACAGTGGTACGAAGCGAGCGAGAGAGAAGACAGAAGAGAGGTACGAAGCGAGCAAGAGAGAAGACAGAAGAGAGGTACGAAGCGAGCGAGAGAGAAGAGAGAAGACAGAAGAGCGATATGAAACGAGCGAGAGAGAAGACAGAAGAGCGATATGAAGCGAGCAAGAGAGAAGACAGAAAAGCGAGAAAAGCGATATAAAGCAAGAGAGAGAAGACAGAAAAGCGATATAAAACGAGCGAGAGAGAAGACAAGAGCGATATGAAGCGAGCGAGAAGACAGAAGAGCGATATGAAGCGAGTGAGAGAGAAGACAGAAGAGCGATATGAAGCGAGCGAGAGAGGACAGAAGAGCGATATAAAGCATGCAAGAGAGAAGACAGAAAAGTGATATAAAGCGGGCGAGAGAAAGACAGAAGAGCGATATGAAGCGAGCGAGAGAGAAGACAGAAGAGCGATATGAAGCGAGAGAAGACAGAAAAGCGATATAAAGCGTGCGAGAAGACAGAAGAGCAATATGAAGCGAGCGAGAAGACAGAAGAGCAATATGAAGCGAGCGAGAGAGAAGACAGAAGAGCAATATGAAGCGAACGAGAGAGAAGACAGAAGAGCAATATGAAGCGAGCGAGAAGACAGAAAAGCGATATAAAGCGAGAGAGAAGACAGAAGAGTGATATAAAGCATGCAAAAGAGAATACAGAAAAGCGATACAAAGCGGGCGAGAGAAAGACAGAAGAGCGATATGAAGCGAGCGAAAGAGAAGACTGAAAAGTGATATAAAGCGAGCGAGATAAGACAGAAGTGCAATATGAAGCGAGCGAGAAGACAGGAAAGCGATATAAAGCGAGAGAGAGAAGACAGAAGAGTGATATGAAGCATGCAAGAGAGAAGACAGAAAAGCGATACAAAGCGGGCGAGAGAAAGACAGAAGAGCGATATGAAGCGAGCGAAAGAGAAGACTGAAAAGTGATATGAAGCGAGCGAGAGAAGACAGAAAAGTGATATAAAGCGAGCGAGAGAGAAGACAGAAAAGTGATATAAAGCGAGAGAGAGAGAAGACAGAAAAGCGATATAAAGCGTGCGAGAAGACAGAAGAGCAAAATTAAGCGAGAGAAGGATGAGAGAAGGCACCACACAATAGTGTAACACGGAGAGTGACCACAGCTGAGAAAGAAAGACACACGGCACAAAGACAAACCAAATTCACAGAGATAGAAAGTCAAATCAAATTCCAGCCTTGATCCCATTTCCCACTTTGCCATGTGCTGTTGATTAGGGCTAAAGGCATGAAGATTTCGTTAACTCTGTTCTCTTGCATCACAAGGCTTTCTTTGTCAGGGTTATTCCAGGCCTGACTGGGAGGGTCACAGGGTGAGAAGGGCAGCAGTAGGGAGGGACACGTCATAGAGTTAGAATTAGTAGAATCTAGAATGTCCGGTCCACTAATTCTAAGGCGACGCACATTGGTCAGGAGCTGAGCATTAGAAGGGCTGTAGCCGCTGCATTGGTCACTCTTAATTGGATAAAAACAGTACACAACGCTCTACCTCAAGTCACTATTCTTTTAAAGATAAGGAATCCTTGTAATACAGTCCATCAACAATGAATAGGAAATTTTCCAGAGTGATGTCCAATTAATTTATGTTCAACTCAGGTTGTATTTACACAGGCAGCTCAATCTGATCTTTTGCCCGATGACTGGTCAAAGACCAGATCTGATTGGCCAAAAGATCAGATCTGGTTGGTCAAAAAAACAATTAGTGGTAAAAGTGAAGGTCACCAACTACTTCTCAGATAGAGTTCAGTGATTGGGGGGGGGGCTGTTGTCCGGATCTCAGGCAGTCTCTATGGGGGTGCCACAGGGTTCAAATCTCGGGCCGACTCTTTTCTCTGTATATATCAATGATGTCGCTCTTGCTGCTGGTGATTCTCTGATCCACCTCTACGCAGACAACACCATTCTGTATACTTCTGGCCCTTCTTTGGACACTGTGTTAACAAACCTCCAAACAAGCTTCAATGCCATACAACACTCCTTCCGTGGTCTCCAACTTCTCTTAAATGCTAGTAAAACTAAATGCATGCTCTTCAACCGATCCCTGCCCGCACCGCCTGCCCGACTAGCATCACTACTCTGGACGGTTCTGACTTAGAATATGTGGACTATAAATACCTAGGTGTCTGGCGAGACTATAAACTCTCCTTCCAGACTCACATTAAGCATCTCCAATTCAAAATTAAATCTAGAATTGGCTTCCTATTTCGCAACAAAGCCTCCTTCACTCATGCTGACAAACATACCCTCGTAAAACTGACTATCCTACCGATCCTTGACTTCGGCGAAGTCATTTACAAAATAGCATCCAATACTCAGCAACTTGGATGCAGTCTATCACAGTGTTCGTATAATTTAATTATTCCAATATGTTTTCATTAATTGAATTCACTTAGTCTATCTTATGAGAATTTGTAAGATTCTTATTTGCATAAAATAGACAGAGACCAGTCTTATCAAAAATAGATAATAGTATTTATTCTCGGAGCTCGCTGCCATGTAACCACGAACAACAGTTTATATACAAAATATGATGTCACAGGTCATAAAATAGTATTTCTCCCAACAGTTCAAAAGTTCATTCGAGATAACTTCAGAAAGTTTTTCATCCATCACCCTTCAGCAGACAGTTCCAGCTAATGGAAAACCTAAGAAAACACACAATGTCTTATCTAAACATTCCAGTGCTAAGTTGAGTCGGTTCAACCATAGGTTAATTACCCTTTCTGCTTATTTAAAAAAAAAAAAAAAGACTTCCAATCTTCTCCAACCTGGCTGGAATGGTATTTATTTAATTACCCCCTGTTTCAGGCTCCACAATCCCTCACTTATGAATTCATATTGTTAATCAGATATAATAAAATAGAGTATAAATTTACTTAGTTACGATTCTATTTGAAATGGGGATATTGTTTAGTCATTTATTCATAAAATTCCTAACACACAGTGCCATCCATTTTGTCACCAAAGCCCCATTTACCTCACACCACTGCGACCTGTATGCTCTCGTTGACTGGTCCTCGCTGCATATTCGTCGCCAACCCACTGGCTCCAGGTCATCTAAAACTCTGCCTTATCTCAGCTCACCATAGCAACACCTACCCGTAGCATGCGCTCCAGCAGGAATATTTCACTGGTCAGTCCCAAAGCCAATACCTTTTTTGGCCGCCTTTCCTTCCAGTTCTTTGTTGCCAATGACTGGAACGAATTGCAAAAATCACTAAAGTTGGAGACTTATCTCTCTCTCACTAACTTTAAGCATCAGCTATCAGAGCAGCTTACCGATCGCTGCAGCTGTACACAGCCCATCTGTAAGTAGCCCATCCAACCAACTACCTCATCCCCATATTTATGTTTGTTTTTCTGCACACCAGCATTTTTTTTCTCTGCACACCACTTTTGCACACCAGTATTTCTACTTGCACTTTCTCATCTGCACATCTATCACTCCAGTGTTAATTGCTAAACTGTAATTACTTTGCCACTATGGCCTATTTATTGCCTTACCTCATTTGCACACACTGTACAGAGATTTTTATGTTGTGTTATTGACTGTACATGTGTTTATCCCATGTGTAGCTCTGTTGTTGTTGTTTATGTCTCACTGTCACACTTGGCCAGGTCGCAGTTGTAAATGAGAACTTCTCAACTGGCCTACCTGGTTAAATAAAGGTGAAATAAAATAAAATCTCATCTCTCCAACTCTCTCTGTCTATATACCCTCATCTCTCAATTCTCTCTCTCTTGCTCCCTCTCTCACCAGGGTTACTGAAGTTGGCCTACAAGGGGAGACTGGAGTTGAGCTATTGGAGGAAGTGGGGGACAGGAGTTGGGCTACCGCAGGTACTGGAGTGGGGCTACCAGGGATAGTGAGGGACTGGAGTTGGGTACTGGAGGGGGGCTACCAGGGGGTAGTGGGACTGGAGTGGGGTACTGGGGGGGGGGGGGCTACCGGGGGTAGTGGGGGACTAGAGTGGGGTACTGGAGGGGGGCTACCGGGGGTAGTGGGGGACTGGAGTGGGGTACTGGAGGGGGGCTACCGGGGGTAGTGGGGGACTGGAGTTGGGCTGTTGGGAGTAGTGGAGGACTGGAGTTGGTTAACGCTGCTTTAAAAGGCTATATGGATGGTAGTATGCTGCATAGTAGTGAATTTTGGACTTGGGCCTGTAGGTGTTAGGTAGCCTTCCCTTTATCCCTTATCTACTTGTGTGCCATAATGTCAACTTCTTGTAATGCCAAACATGACAATGAGTAACAAGGAGTTGGCATGGCAGAAGCAGAACTAAGACTTGGTGTTTGGGCCCTAAGACCGAGAGATAATGATGATGGAGGCCACACTTACTGCAGAAGAAGAGATAGGAGACGGTGCTAGTGAGGAGGGCGGGGCCCCAGGGCAGGGAACTGATCAAGCCACAGATTCCTCCAAACAGTAGAAGGACCAGGCTAAGAGGGAGCAAGACCACACTCACACTGTGCATGTCTGGTGAAACAGACACACAACATTCCAACTATAGGAGCATACTTGACACACAGATAGAGGATTCATCAATAACATAATCTATTCAAAATGTCCCAAAATAACAATAGCTGTTAGTGTTTTATTTTACAATGGTTAAGGTGATAATGGACAGGTAAACTCACTCAACATGTGCATCGCAGGTTCAGAGTAGCTGGAGGAGTTAAATGTGAAAGAACACCTTTTGACCTGGAAAGATGGATAATTCATTATTCCGTTTTCATTGTGACCATAAAACTGTCTTGCTACAGTAAAGATGTCGGATAACAAATAGGCCTAGCCTACCTTATACTATAAAGTAATCCATCTAAGCAAGGCATTGGTTTCAAATGACAAAATACACACGCATCGGTATACACATAACTTCGTAAATTAACAATAGTCTGAAATTGGAATCCAAAACCTCTGTATTGGTCTGGTTGGTTCTGTTCACCTTAATAATGTACCAGTAGTCGCTCCCAATCGCTGCCGTCTGGAACGCAAAACTGAGCATACCGAAGATGCCCGCAGTGATCACCAGAGAACAGCTTCATCTCGCCTGATTGATGTAAGGTATTTGCTCCGAGATAAAAACACGTGCGCCGCTATTCAACTCCCCACGGATATAGGGACAGGTAACGCCCTATTTCTACACTATTTATGTTGTTGACTAGAGAGGTGAATGCCAGTAAAAGACTAAAGTAATTCAGATTATAGTGAAGTTAGTTGTAAAATATCACAACTAATCAAAATCTCCGCTGGAAATCTTCATTCCCATATCTCCAGGATATACACTCTTTCACGGTGTATCTTGTTCACCGCTCAAGAGCTTTAACAACGTTACGAGGATGAGACGTGAAGCAGAATTGTCTCTCCCTTTTGTGGGATTCTGTGTTTTAAATTATAGCCATTACCATATATATGATTAAATATTATCTGATGTTGGTTGTGTGAGGTATCTGCATTTGTGCACTGGAGCATCATTATGAGATTAAACAACTGCTTGCTACTTGCCTGTTTGTGTGTGTGACAAGAACTGAGTAACATGGTGTGACCTGCATGTTGCAAAACTGTAGATAACAGCCCAGCAGATGCTTTGTCCTTGTGTTTGTATATAACAATATTGAGCACATGGTGTGACTTGCTGTATCTTACAAAGTTGTGATAGGGAGGGGTGGTAATCACGAGGTTTAACTGAGATGGAAAAATACTGAACACCACAATAGCAGGAACTGAGCAACTGTTATAACTAGGCTGCGATACCAGAACAGTAAGAATCTATACATCGACGGAGGGAGGACTCCAAGAAGCGCCAAGAGGCGGGGACCCGCCTGAGCGCGTGCAATAGGCTGAGCAAGTTTAAACCACGCCCAGCCTCTGTGATAGACCAACAGACAGGTTGGAACTATGCCCATCACAGTATAAGAATACTGTTTACATACATCCTGTCAGTTCTCTGTTCTGCCCTGCGTGGTATTACAGTGAACCCGTATATACGAAAGTTGCATTTGCCATTTATTTCTTAGCTAATAAAAAACATAGTATACAATCGGTGACTCATTGTTATATTTATCCTGATACCAGATTCGAATTTACACAACTCTAACACTTTACACATGACCATTATGGACAACTGGTGTCAAACATTTCAGCGACCTGCGATGTGTAGGGTGTTTGCCTTTCATGCCAGCAACCCGGGCTAGCTTCCCTACCCCACCATTCACTATAATATGCTAGCAGGTTTACCAGTAGATTCTCACATACCCAGTTTATGTTCAATCAAATGAACACAATACATGACAAATAGATCACAAGAGTCAAATTGGGAAATAAAATATTTATTGGTAAAAACACCTAGCTAATGCGGACAGACAGAATATGTACATTAGGCTACTGCACTACCAGTGATTACTCCAGAGCAGAACATTTATAAAGTACTCAAACAGGTCCCTCCACATCACTCTTCATCCATGGCAGTCTTGATGATCTCACCTCTTCTGCTTTTTGCTGCCTCCTCAAACTTAGTGATGGCCTCATTGCAATACTTTTTCTGTGATAGGAAAATAGAAGCCATTTCAATCTGGTATATTCATAATTTTCCACACACACACATCTTAGAGATACAGTATGCCTATATTTTCCACTTAGAGAGGCCTATATTTTCCACTTAGAGGACACATTTGATCACCTGATGGATTGTCAGCACTAGTAGAGACCTGGGATGGAGTGTTTGATCTGCAGCAAAACCAGGCTTAATGTACTCCTATTAGTTTTAATACATAACACTGCATCAAAAGGTTGGTCGGTCCTCATTAAAGTCCTGGAGATCACTTCATTACTCCCCTTTTGTTTACAAAGCTCTACTATACAAGCTTCTGACTTACCTAACTTTGTTGTTAAAGTATAAAAAAGTGATACCAAACCCGTTCACAGGTTTGGTTAACTCTTGAAATTCCTCAGGTCTCCACAAAACTAGATAAATCCACTTTTAGTTTAATGCTCCACCTTTTTGGAATCAATTACAAAATTCACTACATTTGGTTTCCCTGGTACCACTAGGGCAGTTTAAAACCAAGATGAGAAATGAGTTCACAGGTGTGCAATTGTTTTGATTGACTTTAATAAATATTTATGATGTCTAATGTAATGCATTTCTTATTGTATCTTGTAGTTTTATCTTTTATTTTAGGTCCTCTGGGCACCATTAAAAAGGAAACCCTGGTCTCAATTGGATATTTGATTAAATAAAAGTTTATAAAATATGTAATTGTTGATATTCTTGTTCTACCCATATACAGTAAATCACACAATAGGAGGAGCACTAAACCTACTTAGTTATCAATATTGGCAATAGGTATAATTGTTATGGGGATTTCCAAAGACCTAGCTCAACATAGAATGTGGAATGTTAACTTACAATGTGGAATTTCTGCTTCTCTTTCTGGAGTTTGAGGAACTCTTCCACAGTCAGGTCATTCACACTCTTCTTCAGGGAGATGAAGTTGCAGCTGGGTGAATGAGACTTATGCTCCTTCCTGAAACAAGAGTCATGCCATGATGAGGAGAAAACACTAGCAAGGGACCAATAGAAACAACAATACTAAATTGTATCCTATTTCTAGTGTAGCAATTGAGGAGGAACAGCCAGATCTGAGCTTGAACTAGCCTCGGCTCCCAGTCTTCACTCACTGGGCAGAGGCTAGACATTCACTACCCATAGCCTGATTCATTATCTGGTGATAGCTAGGCGGTAGTGTGTCCAGATTTCTAGCACCTGAAACATGCAAAGATGTAAATACATACATGCATAAGGTGATATTTTGTCTAAAATAAAGAAACTACTAGACAACCAGTAGAGTTCAAATGTTATTTTTAATCAACATTGTCTCGCAGAGGTCCTAAAAAAGGACCCTTTTCAAATGATTGTATTGCTATATATCAGATGGTATGTTAGTGTTACTTAGTGATCACCGGCTGATGAATCAGGCTTTAACAAGCAACCTTGTAGTTACACAAAGACCTCTTCAGAGTATGTAGCTAGCTATCCCAAGAATGTATGCTTAATGAGCATAGTCTGGCCTGCCATTACTCCTTAAGGTCAGGGTTCAAAGACCTTGTGTTATTTTCAGAGGTAAACTGGCTCTGGCAGACATTTTTAGCAGTTCATGTGCAATGCAACGTGCAATGTGTTGAATTTATTTAACATGGATGCTTATTATGGTAACAGAAAAATAATGCAGTGTTTAATGACAACTGTTTTTAAGAACCGGTATTGCTGAAAGACCAATAAACTAAACTGCAATACGGTTCTAGAAACATACAACCCTTCACTTTCATATGAAAATAATTTAAAATGTAAAATATACACTTTCTGTTTTAACTGTCCTTATCATAGTTGTAGCCATAGATAATGATAGAGGCCTCTAGTGACCAAAAGGTCGTTTTAACATGGGCAGCGTTTTGGGGTCTTGCACCATTTTAATGTAGTCCTTCCGTTCCACACAAGTGTTCGGTGCACGCTAGATGGCTCATTAGTAAAGGCGATGACCTCTTTCTTCCGCCTGGGGTCTGAAAGCGCTGCGATGGACATATGGCCCTGTGGAAACGCTAACCCTAAAAAGGTGCATAGTAATTTAACCGTTTATTTTCGGAAAATAACCGCTCGATGATATGAACGATAACTACGTTCCTTATGTTTTTTCAGACCGAAAAGTAAGCGTCTATGCATGTTGTAGTAACTAGCTTAAACACTTACCATGCGAGCCTACTAAATAGCAATAAAATACATAATTAACCAATATAGGCTTCTTTAGCCATGATCATTGTCTTACAACTCACTCTGGGTCATCATCTGGCTCCCAGCCCTCCAGTTCTTTGAGACAGAAGAAGCACTTGGCTATGTCCGGGCTGTTCTCTGTTGGTGTGTGGATGAATCCAGCTTTGGCCATCTGGAAGGCACAGCAACAAACTAACTTAATCGTGGTAACGTTTTCGCTAGTAGATTAGACCAGAGTGAAACAATTGCATACGCATAATTGTGTAACCTAACTGGGAAAAGTGAATCACCAAATAATGGACAACTTTGTGTAGTTAGCTAGCTACTACGTGCATTTCTGAAAGTCATGGCCGAGCTAGCAAACGTTAGCCAGTTTGTGTCGTTAACTAACTTACGTTCTCTGGAGTGCACGCGCAGCCCTCTTCGAACGGCCACCCCACGTAGGTATTCAATCTGGTTTCATAAAAGTACATTTTCGTATGGTCTTCACTAAAGGGATCCATAACGCGTTCAATTAATAGTTTAAAATAGCTAGCAAAAAAACTCACAATAGCAACACCCGAAGCAAACGAAAATGTTTTTGAAATTTCGGCGGACGTTTGCCTGCGATGTTTTGATTGGTGGGTGGCTAGTCGCGTCATGACATTATACGTCGGTCTTGGTGCTTGGGTAATGTAGTTTTGGACGCTGATTTGTCAGAAACAACGTTCGCTTTTTTTTTGCATCTGTCAATAACTGGCTGATGCATTTCAAGCAAGCTACAGCGCCGAAACTACCTTCAGATAGTTATTATGGGCATAACTTTGTAGCAAATAAATTACTTGAAAGCGTCGTACTGTTTACCGATTATTCCTTGGTTCTGGCCAGTTATTATTACAGCTAACAGCGATATGCTGTTGAGACTTTGGCTGAGTTCGATGTCTTTCCACGGATACAGCTGCTAAAGTGATCTGGGCTGGAGCAGATGTGTTGATTTGTACTGGGCGCGACGAGCTGTATGTCTTCAACACACAAGAGCTGAAACTGACGGTAGGCTGAATCTCAAACCTTACACTTCGCCCACTTCAATTTACTAAAGGTGATTAAACGACAAGGAACTGGTTATTAATGAACGCTGTTTACACACGTGTGAATAGCAGGTGAACTGATTATGATAAACACAGATGAATAGGAGGTAATACAATTAACGGATTATTTATTAACACTGACACGAGTAGCAGCAGGTAAACATGACAAGGAACTGAGTATTGATGAACACTGAGGTGAACAACAGGTGAACTGAGTATTGATGAACACTGAGGTGAACAACAGGTGAACTGAGTATTGATGAACACTGAGGTGAACAGCAGGTGAACTGAGTATTGATGAACACTGAGGTGAACAACAGGTGAACTGAGTATTGATGAACACTGAGGTGAACAGCAGGTGAACTGAGTATTGATGAACACTGAGGTGAACAACAGGTGAACTGAGTATTGATGAACACTGAGGTGAACAACAGGTGAACTGAGTATTGATGAACACTGAGGTGAACAACAGGTAAACTGAGTATTGATGAACACTGAGGTGAACAGCAGGTGAACTGAGTATTGATGAACACTGAGGTGAACAACAGGTGAACTGAGTATTGATGAACACTGAGGTGAACAACAGGTGAACTGAGTATTGATGAACACTGAGGTGAACAGCAGGTGAACGGAGTATTGATGAACACTGAGGTGAACAGCAGGTGAACTGAGTATTGATGAACACTGAGGTGAACAGCAGGTGAACTGAGTATTGATGAACACTGAGGTGAACAGCAGGTGAACGGAGTATTGATGAACACTGAGGTGAACAGCAGGTGAACTGAGTATTAATGAACACTGAAGTTGTAGTAAGGGTTTGAACCTGGCTGTCAGCTGTATGTGATATTCTTAATGGACAAGAAACTCTCCTCTTTGGTTGGTTCTTGTCTGTGTTATTCTATGCTGTCCTTCAGTTCCTTAGTCCAGTGGATCATTTGGTGCGGAGTGAGGACAAGCAGTGTGTCTGTGCTGTCTGTGAGAGTGATGGGGTGTACTGTGTCGATCTACCAACTCTGCACCCCAGGTATGAACCTCTTCATTTGAACTACTCAGACTGACCATGCAAAAATGAAATGTTATCTCTCCTTAGGTCTCCCACTCCCCCAGCTGACCAGTCCCCTGGCCCTGCTCTATTCAAAATGTTGTCTAATTCGCTGGCAGCCAAGAGACAAGGGTGTGTGTTCTCTGATCGAGGTGGAGGGTCCGTCTCCCTGCGAGATGCAGTCTGGGGGTTCACTTTCTATAATGCTGCTGACCAACGGAAACTGACTGGAGTGTAGTCTACCTGTCATTACTGTTGGTCACCATGATGACTCAGAGGAAAATGACAGCGCAGGAGTGGTCATGCAACCTGTGTTGGCTTGCGTTTACAGGAGTGATACACCAACATCTTCAACAACAACAACCACCATTTTCATCATTATCATCATCCTCACCTGGCGTTGGCCATTTTCTCCTGGAGCCTCTCCTCTTCAAGCTCCTCTTCGGCGTCAAAGCTGCCCTCATCAACTCCCCTATGATCCTTTGCAGCCTGCTTAATGGGCGTCTCTGCTCCCTCCCCTTACGTCTTCCGGGATGACCAGGCCTCCGTGTCAGAGTACTACACAGCCCGGAGCAGCCAATCACTTTTATTGTAACCTTAGCCAGGACAAATGGTGGTACACAGTGTTTGGTATCATTGGGCGACAGGGCAGGGTGGTGCTGGTCAGGACCTATGAGGAGATGCCGTATGGGAGGAGTAAGGTAGCAAGCTTCACGGAGGGGTGTGTATCGCGGCCTGTGGTGTGTGTGTTTGTGCGCAGGCAGGAAAGGCCTGTACTATAGCACCGGCTCAGATACTCTAGCCCTGGATCTCCCAGGGGAGCGAGAGGCAGCTCCAAGCCCATGAGAGAGACTGATGGTAGGCCACTGTGAGAGGTAAGACCAGGGTCAGGCCATGGATAGACCCAGAGAGTATGCTGTCCTGTCAGCCTGAATGTCTGCATGGTCATCACCCTGGCTGGGCCCCTCACACAACGCCTCAGGTTGTGTGTGTGTGTTACAGGCACAGTTCAGCTGGTGGCGTTGTCTCTCAGAGGGAGGCTCCAGCTGTTGAGGTAACTGTAGGGGACACCAGTTTGAAGGAGGTTAAGGAGGCCGTGGAGGTGCAGTGTGTGGACTACACATCAGCGGACCTGCCCTCCACAATCACAAGACCTCAACCCAATTGGGATGAGTTGGAATGCAGAGTGAAGGAAACGCAGCCAACAAGTGCTCAGCATATGTGAGAACTCCTTCAAAACTGTTGGAAAAGCATTCCAGGTGAAGCTGGTTGAGAGAATGCCAAGAGTGCAAAGCTGTCATCAAGGCAAAGGGTGGCTACTTTGAATAATCTCAAATATATTTTGATTTGATTAATGCTTTTTTGGTTACTACATGATTCCATGTGTTATTTCATAGTTTTGCGGTCTTCACTATTATTCTACAATGTAGAAAATAGTAAAAACAAAGAAAAATCCTGGAATGAGTAGGTGCGTCCAAAATTTGACTGGTACTTGCTTAATTCATTTGATCAATATTATGTTTGTTCTATTCCAAGAAAAACCCTCTGGGTTTCCATTAGGATGGAATGGAAAATATGGTGATGTACAACGTGACGGTCGGTAGTACAGTACTGGGCGATTTAGCTGTGGTTGCCGCTAGTTGTCTTTTAAATTGAACCTTTATTTGACTTGGCAAGTCAGGTAAGAACAAATTCTTATTTACAATGAAGGCCTATGTATGTGGGATGGTACCAGTGTCAGAGAATGAGGATGTTATGGATGAGGAGCGTATGTGGGATGGTACCAGTGTCAGAGAATGAGGATGTTATGGATGAGGAGCGTATGTGGGATGGTACCAGTGTCAGAGAATGAGGATGTTATGGATGAGGAGCGTATGTGGGATGGTACCAGTGTCAGAGAATGAGGATGTTATGGATGAGGAGTAGGTCCCTGGACTACAGTCCCTGGTTCGAATTCAGGCTGCATCACATCCGACCGGGATTGGGAGTGCCATAGTTTGGCCGGGCCAAACCCGGATGGCGCTGGGCCAACTGTGCACAGCCCTATGGCACTCCCAATCCCGGTCGGATGTGATACAGCCTGAATTCGAACCAGGGACTGTAGTAAAGCCTCTTGTACCGAGATGCAGTGCCTTAGACCATCCCACATACACTCCTCATCCATAACATCCTCATTATCTGACACTGGTACCATCCCACATACTCCTCATCCATAACATCCTCATTCTCTGACACTGGTACCATCCCTCATACGCTCCTCATCCATAACATCCTCATTCTCTGACACTGGTACCATCCCACATACGCTCCTCATCCATAACATCCTCATTCTCTGACACTGGTACCATCCCACATACGCTCCTCATCCATAACATCCTCATTCTCTGACACTGGTACCATCCCACATACGCTCCTCATCCATAACATCCTCATTCTCTGACACTGGTACCATCCCACATACGCTCCTCATCCATAACATCCTCATTCTCTGACACTGGTACCATCCCACATACGCTCCTCATCCATAACATCCTCATTCTCTGACACTGGTACCATCCCACATACGCTCCTCATCCATAACATCCTCATTCTCTGACACTGGTACCATCCCACATACGCTCCTCATCCATAACATCCTCATTCTCTGACACTGGTATAATCTCACATATGCTCCTCATCTTCATCCCCAATACACTCTCCAACATCTCTCCTGTAAAGGAGAAATTAATGACTATTTGTCTCCCTCTGCTGTTTTTGTACCCCAACAGGATTTATTTCTGTTAATGTTGAATGGTCAAGTCATGTTTGCAAATGTGTACATACCAAGTGCTGTTGTATATTTTACATGTGTTTTGTGTGCATTTATAATGTAGCCTATCTGTAAAAATTAAACAATTAATTTGAATATCGTTACTTCACTGACAACACAACACAACACACACGAAACATATTTGACACAGAGAGAGAATTTTTATCATTTTTTCAAAATGTTTCAGAAAGAGTAAATAAAGAAATATTACGAAGGAATGAAGCAAATGTTGTAGATTACTAGCACTATACTCTTTCTAGATGTAGTCCTGTAACAAGACCGTGTAGTCCTGTAACTAGACCGTGTAGTCCTGTAACAAGACCGTGTAGTCTTGTTACAGCTGACGAGTTACTGCAAGGTTGGTTTGCAGGGGAAACCCTGTATTAATCTCAAATGACACCCATCACACTCCTATTTCACATATAGAGGCCTATAACTTATGACCCAGCCATTAACCTATGTGTCTGTGGTCTGAAGTAGTCCTGCTGCCCTACGTTGGGAATAGGTGACATTTGAGATGTAGCCGCCGATCATGCTTGCTAATGTGAGTATCCTTTGACAGCACTATGATGATAAGGAAGCTATCCGCTAACAATGACTCGGCTACGATGAGATGATGACTTTCTGAGTTCATTATTACACACCTCTAAACTGTCAGTCACAAAAGTCAGAATTGGCAAAACAACAGGGAAGAAAGTGGATGGAAGAGAGGAAAGGAAGAATTGGGAAAATCACAGAGTAGAGAGAGAAGGGTGGAAGAGAGAAAGGATTGGGAAAACCACAGAGTAGAGAGAGAAGGGTGGAAGAGAGAAAGGATTGGGAAAATCACAGAGTAGAGTGAGAGGGGTAGAAGAGAGGAAGGATTGGGAGAGGGTGCAATAGATAATAGGTTTAAGGCCCCTTGGTTTTACACCAGAGCGGCTCTATAGCTATTTGTAGCAGTGGGCAGATAGTAGTTATGTAGTATTTGTAGCTGCTGTAGTAAAATAATAACAATATAAATGCCATTTAGCAGATGCTTTTATACAAAGCGATTTAGTCATGTGTGCATACATTTTACACATGGGTGGTCCCTGCAATCGAATTCACTATCCTGACATAGCAAGTCATGCTCTACCAACTGAGCTTCAGAGGACCAGTAGAAACCAGAAGAAACTTCAAAATGGGACACCTAAGCCATTTCTACTCCTCTGTGTGGACAGTGGAAATATTAGTAGTTTAATTTCTGCCGTATCATGAATAGTGTTGTAGCTAAAACAATGTTGCAAAATGAAAACTCTATGTGTGAGTATGATAGTTACCCTGAACCTTGACTTTTACTAGTAACATGTTGATTAAAAAACATGCTCATAGGCCTATAACGTTGTTTGGACTGTGGCGTTGACTCCACCAAACATCACTTCTTTCTTAACTGAAAACATGGGACCCCTCTTCTTTGTGCCTTCTCCTGTGGCTGGCATGGTGTGAGACAGGGCCCTATGGGAGAGGGCAGAGGTTGCCACTAACTACTGGTACCAATCTATTCATTAAGCTTATTTATTTAACTACGCAAGTCAGTTAAGAACTTATTTTCAATGACGGCCTAGGAACTGCCTTGTTCAGGGGCAGAATGACAGATTTTGTACCTTGTCAGCTCAGGGATTTGAACTTGCAACCTTTCGGTTACTAGTCCAACACTCTAACCACTAGGCTACACTGCCGCTTAGGTCATTGGGGTTAGGTTAATGTGGTAATCTGCCCCAAACTGATCCTTGATCTGTACTTGGGGGTAACCTCTACATCCAGCAGGGTAGGAGAGTGGTCCCCATGTAGTCCTGGATCAGTACTCCCAGAGGGCAGAGCTGTCCGGGGTAACCCCATCTCCCTTCAGCGTTCCCCCCTTGCCTCGCAGGTATCTGCCGTTCTTGCCTCGGATGGAGATGCGTCCATGCTCCAGGAACTCAAAAGAGAAGTAATCTGGTGTCTCTCCGTCTGAACACACCAGACCACTGCTGTTCACATACCAGAACCTCCCTCCCTCACCTACAGGGGGCGAGAGAGAGAGAGACAACATTGGACTGTCAGCACTATATGAAAGGCCTTTTCACATCAAGACAGATTAAAGCAGAAAACAATCAATAAAAAATTAGAAGTTGCATGGAAATTCTTCATTATTTATAGAAAGAAAACACATTGAATTCTATGCAGTAAGCTATAATGTGTATATCATAACCTCACCTTTGATGTGGTAGGCCTGTCACTGAAGTGCAGTGTGAAGATGTCATAGTTGGCTTTTGGCATCCAGTGTGTTGGAGTTCTTATGGTGGCAGATGAAGCCATTCTCCCCTCGCAGGATCAGCATGGGATGGTTTATCAGCTTCAGAACTAAATTCTCGTCCTCACCTGATCAGGGAGGAGAAAGAGGGGAACGAGAGGGAAGGAGGAGGGAAAAAGAGGTAGAAATGATGGATAGGGATCTTAGGTTTAAAGAGTATAAGAAGCATGGAACCCACTCAACCACTTTCACACACACAAACACAAACACACACACTGACCTACGGAGTCGCTGACGGCTGCTAGTTGGCCGTTCTTCTTGGTGCAGATGTATTCCCCGTTACTGGCTTGTAGTGCCACCCTGCGGCCCATCCACTCCACTGCAAACATTGTTTTGGCAGACCTGGAGAGGGGGTTAGGGTTGTGACTGGAGAGGGGGTTAGGGTTGTGGCTGGAGAGGGGGTTAGGGTTGTGGCTGGAGAGGGGGTTAGGGTTGTGGCTGGAGAGGGGGTTAGGGTTGTGACTGGAGGGGGGGTTAGGGTTGTGACTGGAGAGGGGGTTAGGGTTGTGGCTGGAGAGGGGGTTAGGGTTGTGACTGGAGAGGGGGTTAGGGTTGTGACTGGCGAGAGGGTTAGGGTTGTGGTTGGAGAGGGGGTTAGGTGTGTGGCTGGAGAGGGGGTTAGGATTGTGATTGGAGAGGGGGTTAAGGTTGTGACTGGAGAGGGGGTTCTGGTTGTGACTGGAGAGGGGGTTAGGGTTGTGACTGGAGAGGGGGGTAGGGTTGTGACTGGAGAGGGGTTTAGGGTTGTGACTGGAGAGGGGGTTAGGGTTGTGACTGGAGAGGGGGTTAGGGTTAAAGCTAGGGTAATCTCGAGGACAGACTGTTGACAGACTCACGTAGCAAAGAATGGTATCGTAGGGTTGCAGCTGGAGCTAGGGTTAGGGTTGCAGCTGGAGCTAGGGTTAGGGTTGAGTCTGGAGCTAGGGTTAGGGTTGCAGCTGGAGCTAGGTTTAGGGTTGCAGCTGGAGTTTAGGTTAGGGTTGCAGCTGGAGCTAGAGTTGGGGTTGCAGCTGGAGCTAGGGTTAGAGTTGAGTCTGGAGCTAGGGTTAGGGTTGCAGCTGGAGCTAGGGGGTTGCAGCTGGAGCTAGGTTTAGGGTTGCAGCTGAAGCTAGGGTTAGGGTTGCAGCTGAAGCTAGGGCTAGGTTTGAGTCTGGAGCTCAGGTTAGATTTGCAGCTGAAGCTAGGGTTAAGGTTGCAGCTGGAGCTAAGCTAGGGTTAGTGTTGCAGTGGAAGCTAGGGTTAGGGTTGCAGCTGGAGCTAGGGTTAGGGTTGCAACTGAATCCAGGTTTAGGGTTGCAGCTGAAGCTAGGGTTCTGGTTGCAGCTGAAGCTGAAGCTAGGGTTAGGGTTGCAGCTGGAGCTAGGGTTAGGGTTGCCGCTGAAGCTAGGGTTAGGGTTGCAGTTTGAGCTAGGGTTAGGGTTGCAGTTGGAGCAAGGGCTATGGTTGAGTATGGAGCTAGGGCTAGGGTTGAGTTTGGAGCTCAGGTTGGCGTTGCAGCTGCAGATAGGGTTAGGGATGCAGTTGGAGCTAGGGTTAGGGTTACAGTTGGAGCTAGGGCTAGGGTTGAGTGTGGAGCTAGGGCTAGGGTTGAGCATGGAGCTAGAGTTGGGTTTGCAACTGGAGCTAGGGTTAGGGTTGCAGCTGAAGCTAGAGTTGGGGTTGCAATTGGAGCTAGGGTTGGGGTTGCAGGTGAAGCTAGAGTTGGGGTTGCAATTGGAGCTAGGGTTGGGGTTGCAGCTGAAGCTAGAGTTGGGGTTGCAATTGGAGCTAGGGTTAGGGTTGCAGCTGAAGCTAGAGTTGGGGTTGCAGCTGGAGTTGAGGTTAGGATTGCAGCTGGAGGTAGAGTTGGGGTTGCAGCTGGAGCTAGGGTTAGGGTTGAGTCTGCAGCTAGGGTTAGGGATGAGTTTGGAGCTAGGGTTAAGGTTGCAGCTGGAGCTAAGCTAGGGTTAGTGTTGCAGCGGAAGCTAGGGTTAGGGTTGCAGCTGGAGCTAGGGTTAGGGTTGCAACTGAAGCCAGGTTTAGGGTTGCAGCTGAAGCTAGGGTTAGGGTTGCAGCTGGAGCTAGGGTTAGGGTTGCAGTTGGAGCAAGGGCTATGGTTGAGTATGGAGCTAGGGCTAGGGTTGAGTTTGGAGCTCAGGTTGGCGTTGCAGCTGCAGCTAGAGTTGGGGTTGGGTCTGAAGCTAGGCTTAGGGTTGCAGCTGAAGCTAGTGTTAGGGTTGCAACTGGAGCTAGGGTTAGGGTTACAGCTGAAGCTAGGGTTAGCGTTGAGTCTGGAGCTAGGGTTAGGGTTGCAGCTGGAACTAGAGTTGGAGTTGAGTCTGGAGCTAGGGTTAGGGTTGCAGCTGAAGCTAGGCTTAGGTTTGAGTCTGGAGCTCGGGTTAGATTTGCAGCTGAAGCTAGGGTTAAGGTTGCAGCTGGAGCTAGGGTTAGGGTTGCAGCTGAAGCTAGGGTTAGGGTTGCAGCTGGAGCTAGGGTTAGCGCTGCAGCTGAAGCTAGGGTTAGGGTTGAGTCTGGAGCTCGGGTTAGATTTGCAGCTGAAGCTAGGGTTAGGGTTGCAGCTGAAGCTAGGGTTAGGGTTGAGTCTGGAGCTAGGGTTAGGGTTGGGGTTGCAGCTGGAGCTAGGGTTAGGGTTGCAGCTGAAGCTAGGGTAAGGTTGCAGCTGGGCATAGGGTTAGGGTTGCAGCTGGAACTAGGGTTACAGTTGCAGCTGGAGCTTGGTTTAGGGTTGAGTCTGGAGCTCGGGTTAGATTTGCAGCTGAAGCTAGGGTTAAGGTTGCAGCTGGATATAGGGTTAGGGTTGTAGCTGAAGCTAGGGTTAAGGTTGCAGCTGGGGATAGGGTTAGGGTTGCAGCTGAAGCTAGGGTTAGGGTTGCAGTTGAAGCTAGGGTTAGGTTTGAGTCTGGAGCTCGGGTTAGATTTGCAGCTGAAGCTAGGGTTAAGGTTGCAGCTGGAGCTAGGGTTAGTGTTGCAGCTGAAGCTAGGGTTAGGGTTGCAGCTGGAGCTAGGGTTAGGGTTGCAACTGAAGCTAGGTTTAGGGTTGCAGCTGAAGCTAGGGTTCTGGTTGCAGCTGAAGCTAGGGTTAGGGTTGCAGCTGAAGCTAGGGTTAGGGTTGCAACTGGAGTTTGGGTTAGGGTTGAGTGTGGAGCTAGGGTTAGGGTTGCAGCTGAAGCTAGGGTTAGGGTTGCAGCTGGAGCTAGGGTTAGGGTTGCAGCTGAAGCTAGGGTTAGGGTTGAGTCTGGAGCTAGGGTTAGGGTTGCAGCTGAAGCTAGGGTTAGGTTTGAGTCAGGAGCTAGGTTTAGGGTTGAGGCTGGAGATATAGTTGGGGTTGCAGCTGTAGATAGGGTTAGGGTTGCAGTTGGTGCTATGGTTAGGGTTGCGGCTGGAGCTAGGTGTTGGGTTGCAGCTGGAGATAGGGTTAGGGTTAGGGTTACCTCTCCGTGGCTGTAGTCTGGATGCCTCCATTGGCCACCAGGGCCCAGTATTTCCCCTAATCTGTCCGGAACAGACACTTCCTGCTCTCCTTGTCTAACTCCATCTGGAACCTCTCCAGGTCCGTCTCATCCTCCTGATTGGCTGAGATGCTCACTCCTGGGAGGGGCCAGAGGTGTGACATCAGTTAAGTTTTTTTTTTTATATGTTCAGTCCGAAATCAATCCATCTGAATGTTTCATTGATCCCCTAATTCTCAGGGCTAGGCCACTATTTTCTCATTTTCCGCCTGAATTATGTGCCCAAAGCCTGTTGTTCATGCCCTGAAGCCAGGATGTGCATATAATTGGTACCATTGGAAAGAAAACACTTTGACGTTTGTGGAAATGTTACAATAATGTAGGAGAATATAACACAATAGATATGACAGGAGAAAATCCAAAGAAAAACAACCCGATTTTTTTTGTTGAAAGACCATCCTCTTAGAATGGCAAATATGAGGTCATTTTGAAAATTAGCTCCCTGGATGCAATTCCTATGGCTTCCACAGGGTTTCAGCAGTCTATGTTCAATGTTCCAGGCTTGCAATTTCAAAAACAAGTAAGAAATATCAGTTTTAGTACAGAAACACAGTCTTGGAAATTCTTGTTTGCTTGCACCATTAACACAGGACGCACCTGCTAAAATCCTATTGAACATTCCTCTTTCCGTAAGAAATATTATAGTCTGATTACATTTTAGGATATCTGAGGAGTAAATAGAAACTTATTTTGACTTGTTAAAAAAAATTAGGGGTAGATTTTCGAATTCCTTTCTCTGCATGTTGAACGAGTGGATTACGCAAATCGATGGCGCCAACTAAACAGACTTTTTGGGATATAAAGAAGGATTTTATCTAACAAAACAACACTACATGTTATAGCTGGGACCCTTTGGATGACAAATCAAAGGAATATTTTCAAAAAGTAAGTGAATATTTAATCGCTATTTGTAAATTTATGAAACCTGTACCAGTGGATTTTTTTTTTGATGTGGGTTGCCATCCTCAAAGAATCGCATGGCATCTTTTCTCAGTAATAGCTACTGTAAATCGGACAGTGCAGTTAGATTAACAAGAATTGATGCTTTCATCCGATATAAGACACTTATTTGTACCTAAATGTTTAATATCCATAATTTGTATGATTATTTATTTGAAATGCGCGCCCTCCAGTTTCACCGGAAGTTGTCCTGCTAGCGGGAAGCCTAGGCCTAAAAGGCCATCATTACAGGCTGTCTGAAATCTATGGGCACACACTCTTAAACACACACCTGTCGATGACCCACTATACTGTTAAAAACCTCTGTCCATTATGCCGAATGCTAATTGCATTAACATTAATTACATACTGAAACAAAATATAAATGCAACATGCAACAATGTAAAAGATTTTCCTGAGTTCCAGTTCATATAGGGAAATCCGTCAATTAAAATACATTAATTAGGCCCTAATCTATGGATTTCACATGAATGGGAATATAGATGTGCATTGGTCAAAGATACCTTAAAAATATATATATAGTGGTGTGGATCAGAAAACCAGTCAGTATCTGGTGTGACCACTATTTCCCTCATACAGCGTGACACATCTCCTTTGCATAGAGTTGCTGATTGTGGAATGTTGTCCCACTCCTCTTCAATGGCTGTGCAAAGTTGCTGGAACATGCTGTTGTACATGTTAATACAGAGCATCCCAAACATGCTCAATGGGTGACATGTCTGGTGAGTATGCAGGCCATGAAAGAACTGGGACATGTTCAGCTTCCAGGAATTGTGTACAGATCCTTTCTCATAATTTCTATTGCAAATGATGAGAAAAACTTGAGACATCTGTGGCATTGTGTGGGTGACAAAATAGATGATTTTAGAGTGGCCTTTTGTTGTGCCCGGTTCACCTGTGGTTCACCTGTGTAATGATCATCTTGTTTAATCAGCTTCTTGATATTCCACAACTGTCAGGTGGATGGATTATCTTTGCAAAGTTGAAATGCTCACTAACAGGGATGTAAACAAATTTGTGAACAACATTTGAGAGAAATAAGCTTTTTGTGCGCATGGAACATTTCTAGGATCTTTTATTTCAGCTCAGGAAACATGGGACAAACACTTTACATGCTGCTTTTATATTTTTGTTCAGTATAGTTTAGTAATGCTTGAAAGCCATTCACTAGTATACTGTACATTCCTTATTTATTCTCCGGGTTGAAAACCACCGTAGTTACCTAAAACCGTACTTTAGCGACATAGCACGTTTTTTTAGGAGGCCTTTACCAACTGACCTACAAAAACATGTGGCTTGAAACAGGTCCATCCAATCAAATCATAGTTTATTGGTCATGTATTCATACTGTATTTGCAGGTGTTATAGCAAGTGCAGCAAAATGCTTATGTTACTAGCTCAAACAGTGCAATAGAATTTATATTAGAGTGAGAATGTGTCAGAATCCAGAATATAAATACATGGTATGTTTAGACAGTATAGAATGAATCAGAATCCAGAATATAAATAAATGGTATGTATAGACAGTATAGAATGAATCAGAATCAAGAATATAAATACATGGTATGTATAGACAGTATAGAATGAATCAGAATCAAGAATGTAAATACATGGTATGTATAGACAGTATAGAATGTGTCAGAATCCAGAATATAAATACATGGTATGTTTAGACAGTATAGAATGAATCAGAATCCAGAATATAAATACATGGTATGTATAGACAGTATAGAATGAATCAGAATCCAGAATATAAATACATGGCATGTATAGACAGTATAGAATCTGGAAAAGAAAGAGGTATGTACAATAGAAGGTATGTTAGGATGAGCTATGTTGAGAATACAGTATATACAGTGGGGCAAAAAAGTATTTAGTCAGCCACCAATTGTGCAAGTTCTCCCACTTAAAAAGATGAGAGAGGCCTTTCATCATAGGTACACTTCAACTATGACAGACATAATGAGAAAAAAAAATTCAGAAAATCACATTGTAGGATTTTTAATGAATTTATTGGCAAATGATGGTGGAAAATAAGTATTTGGTCAATAACAAATGTTTATCTCAATACTTTGTTATATACCCTTTGTTGGCAATGACAGAGGTCAAACGTTTTCTGTAAGTCTTCACAAGGTTTTCCCACACTGTTGCTGGTATTTTGGCTCATTCTTCCATGCAGATCTCCTCTAGAGCAGTGATGTTTTGGGGCTGTTGCTGGGCAACACAGACTTTCAACCCCCTCCAAAGATGTTCTATGGGGTTCAGATCTGGAGACTGGCTAGGCCACTCCAGGACCTTGAAATGCTTCTTACGAAGCCACTGCTTCGTTGCCCGGGCGATGTGTTTGGGATCATTGTCATGCTGAAAGACGCAGCCACGTTTAATCTTCAATGCCCTTGCTGGTGGAAAGAGGTTTTCACTCAAAATCTCACGATACATGGCCCCATTCATTCTTTCCTTTACACGGATCAGTCGTCCTGGTCCCTTTGCAGAAAAACAGCCCCAAAGCATGATGTTTCCACCCCCATGCTTCACAGTAGGTATGGTGTTCTTTGGATGCAACTCAGCATTCTTTGTCCTCCAAACACGACGAGTTGAGTTTTTACCAAAAAGTTATATTTTGGTTTCATCTGACCATATGACATTCTCCCAATCTTCTTCTGGATCATCCAAATGCTCTCTAGCAAACTTCAGACGGGCTTGGACATGTACTGGCTTAAGCAGGGGGACTCGTCTGGCACTGCAAGATTTGAGTCCCTGGCGGCGTAGTGTGTTACTGATGGTAGGCTTTGTTACTTTGGTCCCAGCTCTCTGCAGGTCAATTCACTAGTTCCCCCTGTGTGGTTCTGGGATTTTTGCTCACCGTACTTGTGATTTTTAAGTGGGAGAACTTGCACAATTGGTGGCTGACTAAATACTTTTTGGCCCCACTGTACATACACAGTGAGTAAACAACAGTATATGCACGGAATATGAGGTGGCTATATACATTGGGCATTCGTTTCAAGTTTTGATAGACAAAGGCACATATATGATACACACATACACACACATCACTAGCCCTTTGTGACCAAAACAGGCAGTTTGATTTGGCCATGCTGTAACCAATTAACCCATTAATTAATTAATGTTCAACACAAAATGTTAGTCTTATTCGTGGTATCCATGTTGTGGTTTGTATTAGGAAACAAACAATAGCACAACACCACAACAAAGCCCCAGTGAAACAGATTGTGGAGGGCTCATGCCAACATTAGACGTATCCCAGAATATCCCTAAATCATTTTGTTAATCCTTTAATGACACAGATCCCTTACCCATCTATCCCCCGTCCACTCCTCCTCCCATCTCTATCTATCCCCCATCCACTCCTCCTCCCGTCTCTATCTATCCCCCGTCCACTCCTCCTCCCGTCTCTATCTATCCCCCGTCCACTCCTCCTCCCGTCTCTATCTATCCCCTGTCCATTCCTCCTCCCGTCTCTATCTATCCCCCCGTCCACTCCTCCTCCCGTCTCTATCTATCCCCCGTCCACTCCTCCTCCCGTCTCTATCTATCCCCCCGTCCACTCCTCCTCCCATCTCTATCTATCCCCCGTCCACTACTCCTCCCGTCTCTATCTATCCCCCGTCCACTCCTCCTCCCGTCTCTATCTATCCCCCGTCCACTCCTCCTCCCATCTCTATCTATCCCCCGTCCACTCCTCCTCCCGTCTCTATCTATCCCCCCGTCCACTCCTCCTCCCGTCTCTATCTATCCCCTGTCCACTCCTCCTCCCGTCTCTATCTATCCCCTGTCCACTCCTCCTCCCGTCTCTATCTATCCCCCGTCCACTCCTCCTCCCGTCTCTATCTATCCCCCGTCCACTCCTCCTCCCGTCTCTATCTATCCCCTGTCCACTCCTCCTCCCGTCTCTATCTATCCCCCGTCCACTCCTCCTCCCGTCTCTATCTATCCCCTGTCCACTCCTCCTCCCGTCTCTATCTATCCCCTGTCCACTCCTCCTCCCGTCTCTATCTATCCCCCGTCCACTCCTCCTCCCGTCTCTATCTATCCCCCGTCCACTCCTCCTCCCGTCCACTCCTCCTCCCGTCTCTATCTATCCCCTGTCCACTCCTCCTCCCGTCTCTATCTATCCCCTGTCCACTCCTCCTCCCGTCTCTATCTATCCCCTGTCCACTCCTCCTCCCGTCTCTATCTATCCCCCGTCCACTCCTCCTCCCGTCTCTATCTATCCCCCGTCCACTCCTCCTCCCGTCCACTCCTCCTCCCGTCTCTATCTATCCCCCCGTCCACTCCTCCTCCCGTCTCTATCTATCCCCCGTCCACTCCTCCTCCCGTCTCTATCTATCCCCCTCTCTCTCTCCCAGTGGGGCCATGCTCTAAGCAGCCTTGGAGTGCCAATCTGCCAATCCATCCAATCCCCAAATGAAAGAGGGAAGGGAAAAAAAGAATAAGCAAAAAAGAGCAGATTGTTTGGTCCATGCTCAGTGGGAGAGGCCGACGCTTCCACACCAACCACCAACCACCGACACGCAAGCTTTAATTTGCATGCACACCAACGGACACAGGCATGCACACACTTAAGCATTTCACTGTAAAGGTTACACCTGTTGTATTCGGCGCATGTGACAATTAAAATGTGACTTGATTTAGGCAGATTCTGCCAGCCCCTTCACTTGACTAACCAGTATTATATACTGGGGTCCTCCTAAGTTACACAGGTTTCTAAAGCAACTAAGCCTATCTATCCCCCAGTATAGGAGTGTAAAAACCTCTCCTCTATTTGTTTGATGGGATTCTCATCTCAGCAGTGCGTCACGCTTTATTGTCCATTTCACAGCACATCATCACCATAACAGTTTACGGAGCTCAGCTGTGATCACACTACAGCCCATCTAGAGAGAAAGAGGAGAGAACGGAGGACAGAATGAGAGAGGAAGAAGACAGGAATCAGGGGCCATTAATAGAAGATGATATACCTATCTGATATCTTGAAAGGCGTTGCTGACACCACGGTTAGTCCAGCATACTATATGCTGCCATTTGGATGGTGGCCTGGTGTTGCACACTGACTGCTACACAGCCCAGGGCAGTGGTTTCACACCTTTACTAGGGGATGCCCAGACGTTTAGCAATTTTGTTGTAATCTTGAACTAGCCGACCTGATTCACCTCCTCAAGGGCTTGATGATTAGTTGACAAGTTGAACCAGGTGTGCTAGCCATGGAATAGTTCAAATGGAACAGCTGGGGGTCCCTGAGGAGAGGTTTGAAAACCACTAGCCATTTCACACATCCCCTTGTGCTGCACTAGTCTAGTGTGAGGTTGGGAACAGAACCCAGACCCATCTCCACTTTCCTGGTGTTGGCCTACCTGGAAGCCCGTCCACCTGCCTGCCCACCCTAAACTGGATCAGGACCGACTAATCCATCAGAGAGATTCTCTGCCACCCATTATTAATGGTAAGGTGGCCCACTGTCCCCCTCTTCCTCTCTCAATCCCTCTCTCCATCCCTCTCTCCCCTTTGTATCTTTCTCACTTGCTCTCCTCTATGTCTGCTATTCTCATTTTTTTCACTTTATTTATTTCACTGCATCCTTCATCTGTCTATCAGACGGTGCCAGGATTGTGTGTGTGTGTGTGTGTGTGTGTATTTGAGCGTTCGTCTCGCTTTCATTTTCCGGCCAGAGCAGATCACTGTACCCCAGGGAGGACAGAGAGGTGATGACAGACATGATAACATATTTGATGCACACACACCACATGGACACGTTAACAGAAAGAGAGAGGGAAGGCAGGAGAGAGAAGCCAAAAGAGAGGAGTTGGATTGAAGAGAGAGAAGTATAAAGTCAGTTTCTGAGAGGAGAGATAGATAGCTCTCTCTCCTCCTCCTCCTCTCTGCTCTTTCTCTCCTCCTCTCTGCGATCTCCTCCTCTCTGCTATACCGCCTCCTCTTTTCTCTCTCTCCTCCTCTCTGCTACCTCTCTCCTCCTCTCTGCCCTCCTCTCTGCCTTCTCTCTCCTCCTCTCTGCCATCTCTCTCCTCCTCTCTGCCATCTCTCTCCTCCTCTCTTCTCTCTCTCCTCCTCTCTGCTATCTCTCTCCTCTCTATTCTCTCTCTCCTCCTCAGTTCTCTCTCTCCTCCTCTCTGATATCTCCTCCCTCTCTTCCTCTGTTCTCGCTCTCCTCCTCTCTGCTCTCTCTCTCCTCTTCTCTGCTCTCTTTCCTCCTTCTCCTCTCCTCTCTCTCTCTTCCCCTGCTATCTCCTCCTCCTCTTCCCAGTTCTCTCCCCGGGTTCCCCTCTCAACCTCCTTTATCTCCATCCCTGGGCTGGTGTCTGTGGCTGACTGACTGACCCAGCTGACTTTCTGATTTGTGGGCTGAGTTGCTACCGGCTGTGTGGTGTGGGCCAGAGACCCAGAGCTTGAATTAGAGCAGGGCTTGGATTTCTGAAAACAGCCTTCAATGATCAACCGCCCTGGTGCTATAAATGATTTAACACACTCTACACCTCACCACTCACCAATACATGGTGTGTTGGAGAGAAAGAGAGAGAGAAAGCTTGTGTTTGTGAAAGAGTGTGTGTGTAGTACATGTTTGTAGGTACAAGATGGAGTTTTTATGTGTGTGTCTGCGAGCGAGAAATTGTGTGTGTACCCCGTATGAGTGTCTGTCAGCACTAGTAAATCAAATCAAATTTTATTTGTCACATGAGCCGAAAACAACAGTTGTAGACCTTACAGTGAAATGTTTACTTACAAGCCCTTAACAACAATGCTTTAAGACTTTAAAGACTTAAGACTTAAAATAAGTGTTAAGTAAAAAATCAATAAGTAGAAAATATAAAATAAAAGTAACAAATAATTAAACAGCAGCAGTAAAATAACAAGCGAGGCTATATACAGGGGCTACCGGTACAGAGTCAATGTGCGGGTTATTGGGGTAATATGTACATGTAGGTAGAGTTAAAGTGACTATGCATAGATAATAAACAGAGAATAGCAGGGGTTTAAAAGAGGGGTCTGGGTAGCCCTTTGATTAGCTGTTCGGGAGTCTTATGGCTTGGGGATAGAGAGATGTAGAGACATGTAGTGGAAACAGGTGGGTAAACAACATGAGGGTAAATATGTGGGTGAACAGGTGGGTAAACAGGTGGGTAAACTCTGATTACTAAAAAAAAGTAACACTCCTTGTATTTTTTATGCATTATTCTGCAACAGGTGGGTAAACTGTCCCGGCAAAAAAAAGGTGTGTAAACTGCGTTCATTTGCGTTTACCCTCCACTACACCACTGGTCATTGGCATATCTTCCCTGATGTTTCCTGTACTCCTCAGGCCTCGAGGTCATCACTTTCTGCTCATCTCACTCAGCCATTTGGTTGTTGCAGATAGTAGCACTAACCAGGAACAATGAACCACAGCTACTGTTCCAACTCTCAGGTTGGAGTAACACATCTTGGGCCAAAGACCCCAGCATCAAACACACAGACTGTACACTGAACATCAGATCAGTGGTATTCAAACTTCAGCGGAGGACCCCCGCAACCCCACCCCAAATCTAATGACACTGTCACACCCTGATCTGTTTCACCTGTCTTTGTGCTTGTCTCCACCCCCTCCAGGTGTCGCCCATCTTCCCCATTATCCCCAGTGTATTTATACCGGTATTCTCTGTTTGTATGTTGCCAGTTCGTCTTTTTGTCAAGCCAACCAGTGTTTTTGTGTCAGCTCCTGCTTTTTCCCAGTCTTTTCTCATCCTCCTGGTTTTTGACCCTTGCCTGTCCTGACCCAGTACCCACCCACCTGACCACTCTGCCTGACCTGACCCTGAGCCTGCCTGCCAGCCGTCCTGTACCTTTGCCCCTGTTGCTGTAATAAACATTGTTACTTCACACAGTCTGCGTCTGGGTCTTACCTTGATACCTGATTGTACTAACTGGCCATGACTGACCCAGCAGACCCGGGCCAGCTGTGCGACGCCATCTCCTCCCAAGGAGCCACCATAGGGAGGCACAAGGAACTGCATCGTGGCCTTATGGAGGCTGTCCAAACGTTGGCTGAACAGCATGACCGGGCATTGGACGGTTTGCTGGAGCAATTCAGTGGGTTGTCTGGGGGGCAGCCTACCACGGTGGTAACCCCACAACCCCTTAGTAAAACCTCAGTAATCCAGCTGCTGGCAGTGCCGCCTCAATCGGCCACTCCACCAACTCGGGAGCCCCGTTTACCCCCCTGTATGGGAACAGCAGCCGGCCATATGCCTTAGTCTGGAGGGATTCATGGCAGAGGTGAATACGTTTTTTACGCCCCATTCTCCAGGGAGAAAAGCTGCCCAAAGGCTAATCTAACTTCAGCAGGGTGTCTGCAGTATGGCTGACTATGCGATGGATTTCCGCACGTTGGCAGCGGAGAGTGCTTGGAACCAGGAAGCACCGTTCCATATGTTCCTGCGAAGGCGTCTCGGAGGTGGTCAAGGACGAGCTTGCTGCTCGGGAGTTACCTACGGATCTTGATTCCCTCATCGCTTTGACCATCCAAATCGATGGGCGACTACAGGAACGACGGAGGGAGAAGGAATTTTGCTCTCATGCCCAGGGATCCCACCTTGCCTCCGAGTCAACCTGGAAGCTCCTGATGGTCTCGTTGCCGAGAGGATCTGAGGGTTCCTGACCTGCCCCGAGGGCTGCCGAAAACGTCCGAATCACCGCTTCCTGAGCCTATGCCACTAATAGGTAGAGCTGGGCTGTCGCCAGCGGAACGGAAATACAGGATCGACATGAACAGTTGTCTGTTTTGCGGGACTCTTGGTAATTTCTTGCCCTCTTGTCCTCTAAAGAAGCCAGGCTCACCGGCAGGAGCAAGGACTCTGGTGGGCCATATGGAGAACGTTCCTGCTTCCACTGCTTCCACCCATTTTCATGTCAGTTTTTTTGGACGCTACCCTGGCGTCCAAGCTGAACATCCCCACTCAGCCCCTCTCCATTCCATTGGATGTTAGAGCGCTGGATGGGCGCTCTAGAGGCCCGAGTCACCCAGAACACCACTCCCATCCACCTATGGGTGTCAGGGAACCATAGCGATGCTATCCAGTTCCTGCTCATCATGAAGTACCCTCTGGTTCCCATGGTATTGGGATTCTCCTGGCTCCAATGACACAATCCCCTCATTAACTGGTCTACTGGTGCCATCATGGGCTGGAGCCCGTTCTGCCACGGCCATTGCCTGAAGTCAGCACCAACTTCCCAGTGACATCTTCCTCGGGGCTCGGAAGGTCCCCCGGACCTCTCCGCCATTCCTGCGGAGTTCCAGGACCTCGGGAGGAGGTCAGCAAGGCCCAGGCCACGTCGCTTCTACTGCACCGACCCTATGACTGTGGGATTGACATTCTCCCTAGCACCACGTCGCCCGGGGACGTCTGTAACCTCTGTCGGGACTGGAGACTAATGCTATGGATACCTACATTGTGGACTCCCTAGCTGCTGGATTTATCCGTCCCTCGTTTTCTCCTGCCGGCGCAGGCTTCTTCTTTGTGGAGAAAAATGACAAGACCCTGCGCCCATGAATTGACTACCGGGGACTCATTAGAGGTCGACCGATTAATCGGAATGACTGATTAATTAGGGCCGATTTCAAGTTTTCATAACAATCGGTAATCGGGATTTTTGGACACAGTTTATGGCCGATTACATTGTACTCTACGAGGAGACTGCGTGGCAGCCTGACTACCTGTTATGCGAGTGCAGCAAGGAGCCAAGGTAAGTTGCTAGCTAGCATTAAACGTATCTTATTTAAAAAAAATCAATCTTAACATAATCATAAGTTAACTACACATGGTTGATGATATTACTAGTTTCTTTAGCTTGTCCTGCGTTGCATATAATCGATGCGGTGCCTGTTAATTTATCATTGAATCACAGCCTACTTCGCCAAACGGGTGATTTAACAAGCACATTCACAAAGAAAGCAATGTCGTTGCACCAATGTGTACCTAACCATAAACATCAATGCCTTTCTTAAAATCAATACACAAGTATATATTTTTAAACCTGCATATTTAGTTAATATTGCCTGCTAACATGAATTTCTTTTAACTAGGGAAATTGTGTCACTTCTCTTGCGTTCTGTACAAGAGAGTCTGGGTATATGCAGCAGTTTGGGCCGCCTGGCTCATTGCGAACTGTGTGAAGACCAGCCAACTTCACCAAATGGGGGATGATTTAACAAAGCGCATTTGTGAAAAAAGCACAATCATTGCATGAATGTACCTAACCATAAACATCAATGCCTTTCTGAAAATCAATACACAGAAGTACATTTTTTTAGTTAAAGGAAATTAATGTTAGCAGGCAATATGAAACTAGGGAAATTGTGTCACTTCTCTTGCGTTCTTTGCACGCAGGGTCAGGGTATATGCAACATTGAAGGTTGAAGGTTGTGCAATGTAACAGCAATATTTAGACTTCTGGATGCCACCCATTAGATAAAATACGGAACGGTTCTGTACTTCACTGAAAGAATAAACATTATTTTTTCGAAATGATAGTTTCCAGATTTAACCATATTAATGACCTATTAATAAGGCTTGTGTTTCTGTGTGTTATTATATTATAATTAAGTCTATGATTTGATAGAGTAGTCTGACTGAGCGGGGGGGGGGGGGGGGGGCGCTGATTACCGGGTGTTCTTTCCCAACACCGTCCACTCCGGGGTCCTGGAGTTGGACCACTCCTCCAGGCTGGCCTGCCACACGGGCGCCCATCAGTCTCTGGCCTTTGTGCGATAGCACTTTTGGTGGCCTACCATGGTCCCGGACGTGTCCGCATTTGTCGCCTCTTGCACAGTTTGTGCACAGAACAAGACTCAACGGAAAGCTCCAGCTGGTCTCCTCCAACCTTTGCCTGTCCCCCACCGTCCCTGGTCTCACACCTCCCAGGACTTTGTCACGGGTCTTCCCCCATCTGATGGCAACACCACCATCCTGACCGTGGTGGATCGGTTCTCCAAAATCGCCCACTTCATTCTTCTCCCCAAACTACCTTCTGCAAAAGAGACGGCCCAGCTCATGGTGCAGCACATCTTCTGGATCCATGGGCTGCCCGTGGACATGGTCTCTGACCGGGGTCCTCAGTTTTTGTCCCATTTCTGGAAGGCATTCTGCACCCTCATTGGGTCGTCGGCCAGCCTGTCCTCCGGGTTCTACCCCCTGTCTAACAGCTAGTCAGAGCGAGCCAACCAGGGCCTCGAGACCACCCTGTGCTGCCTGATCTCCGCCAACCCCACCACCTGGAGCCAGCAGCTTGTGTGGGTCGAATATGCCCACAACACCCTTTCCTACGGGCCTTTCTCCCTATCGAGTGTTCCCTGGGGTATCAGCCCCCGCTCTTCCCTGAGCAGGAAGAGGAGGTCGGCATACCTTCTGCCCAGATGTTTGTCCGCCGCTGTCGTCGTACATCAATCAATCAATCAAATTTATTTTATATAGCCCTTCGTACATCAGCTGATATCTCAAAGTGCTGTACAGAAACCCAGACTAAAACCCCAAACAGCAAGCAATGCAGGTGAAGAAGCACGGTGGCTAGGAAAAACTCCCTAGAAAGGCCAAAACCTAGGAAGAAACCTAGAGAGGAACCAGGCTATGTGGGGTGGCCAGTCCTCTTCTGGCTGTGCCGGGTGGAGATTATAACAAAACATGGTCAAGATGTTCAAATGTTCATAAATGACCAGCATGGTCGAATAATAATAAGGCAGAATAGTTGAAACTGGAGCAGCAGCACAGTCAGGTGGACTGGGGACAGCAAGGAGTCATCATGTCAGGTATTCCTGGGGCATGGTCCTAGGGCTCAGGTCCCCCGAGAGAGAGAAAGAAAGAGAGAATTAGAGAGAGCATATGTGGGATGGCCAGTCCTCTTCTGGCTGTGCCGGGTGGAGATTATAACAGAACATGGCCAAGATGTTCAAATGTTCATAAATGATCAGCATGGTCGAATAATAATAAGGCAGAACAGTTGAAACTGGAGCAGCAGCACAGCCAGGTGGACTGGGGACAGCAAGGAGTCATCATGTCAGGTAGTCCTGGGGCATGGTCCTAGGGCTCAGGTCCTCCGAGAGAGAGAAAGAGAGAAGGAGAGAATTAGAGAGAGCATATGTGGGATGGCCAGTCCTCTTCTGGCTGTGCCGGGTGGAGATTATAACAGAACATGGCCAAGATGTTCAAATGTTCATAAATGATCAGCATGGTCGAATAATAATAAGGCAGAACAGTTGAAACTGGAGCAGCAGCACAGCCAGGTGGACTGGGGACAGCAAGGAGTCATCATGTCAGGTAGTCCTGGGGCATGGTCCTAGGGCTCAGGTCCTCCGAGAGAGAGAAAGAGAGAAGGAGAGAATTAGAGAACGCACACTTAGATTCACACAGGACACCGAATAGGACAGGAGAAGTACTCCAGATATAACAAACTGACCCTAGCCCCCCGACACATAAACTACTGCAGCATAAATACTGGAGGCTGAGACAGGAGGGGTCAGGAGACACTGTGTCCCACTCCGAGGACACCCCCGGACAGGGCCAAACAGGAAGGATATAACCCCACCCACTTTGCCAAAGCACAGCCCCCACACCACTAGAGGGATATCTTCAACCACCAACTTACCATCCTGAGACAAGGCTGAGTATAGCCCACAAAGACCTCCGCCACGGCACAACTTACATGGAGGAGAGCCTGGTCAGCCCTCCTCACGACCTTCTCCAGGTACGACAAGCGGATCTCCATCGGACCCCGGCTCCCTGGTATCGTCTCGGGCATACAGTATGGCTCTCCACCCGGGATCTGCCCCTCCGGGTGGAGTCTCACAAACTCTCCCCCCGGTTTATCAGCCCTTTCCCCATCTCCAAGGTCATTAGTCCCTCTGCTGTTTGTCTTCTGTTTCCCCGTACCCTTCGTATACACCTCACCTTTCATGTGTCCCGTATCAATCCCGTGTCTCACAGTCCCTTGTCTTCCATTTCCAGGCCCACCTCTCCTCCCTGGGTCATTGATGGCCAGTACCTGGTTGACTGGGAGGGTTATGGCCCAGAGGAGAGGTGCTGGGTCCCCACTAGAGACATCCTGGACCCAGCCTTCATCGCCAACATCCATGGCCGGCACCCGGTCAACCAGGTAGGACGCCAAGTGGTGGTGGTGGTGGGCTGGGGGGGTACTGTCACGCTCTAATCTGTTTCGCCTCTCTTTGTGCTGTCTCCACCCCCTCCAGGTGTCGCCCATCTTCCCCATTATCCCCTATGTATTTTTACCTGTGTTTTCTGTTTGTCTGTTGCCAGTTCGTCTTGTTTGTCAAGCCAACCAGCGTTTTTGTGTCAGCTCCTGCTTTTCCCGTCTCTATTTTCTCATCCTTCTGGTTTTGACCCTTGCCTGTCCTGACCCAGTACCCACCCACCTGACAACTCTGCCTGCCCCTGAGCCTGCCTGCCATTCTGTACCTTTGCTCCTGTTGCTGTAATAAACATTGTTACTTCAACATGGTCTGCATCTGGATCTTACTCAATTAAATTGTATTTTTCTAATTATCTTTCTCAAAAATATTTGTGTATTGTCCCATGACTAAAAGTATGTGGACACCTGCTCGTCGAACATCTCATTACAAAATCATGGGCATTAATATGGAGTTGGTCCCCTCTTTGCTCCTATAACAGCCTCCACTCTTCTGGGAAGGCTTTCCACTAGATGTTGGAACATTGCTCTGAGGACTTGCTTCCATTCAGCCACAAGAGCATTAGTGAGGTTGGGCACTGATGTTAGGCGATAAGGCCTTTTTTTAGTATAGTTTAGTTTATTAATTCAACCATTAAAAGAAAACACATAAAACTTAAAAGCCATACATGCACATGAATAAAATCATTGAGGATAACACACAATAAAGTCTGGGATTTATTTTAATTGTGGTCCTCTTGAGACAAGATGGCTAGACAAGATCGAACACAGTATGGCAGTGAAATAATAAAACAAAAACAGAGAAGAAGAACGTCTATCTCATCATTCCAGTTACATCATAAGGGTTATTCATATGGGCACGGAGGACATCAAACATATTTTTACTTTATTTTTAAAGCTGCCCAGAGAGGACGTTGTTTTTATAGGCAGAGGCAACTCATTCCATTCTGAGGCTCCAGTATACAAGAAAGTACCTTTCCCAGCATTACTCCTGAACCTGTATAAGCACACATCAGCAGCACCTGATCTGGTGCTGTGATTGTGTGCATCCCTAACACGAGGAAAGTAATCACTTCGATATCTGGGCGCAGGACCATAAATACTCCTGTAAACCAAACCTAGTCTAATCTGGGACACCCTAGCCTCAACAGGCAGAACCATAAATACTCCTGTAAACCAAACATAGTCTAATCTGGGACACCCTAGCCTCAACAGGCAGAACCATAAATACTCCTGTAAACCAAACATAGTCTAATCTGGGACACCCTAGCCTCAACAGGCAGAACCATAAATACTCCTGTAAACCAAACCTAGTCTAATCTGGGACACCCTAGCCTCAACAGGCAGAACCATAAATACTCCTGTAAACCAAACCTAGTCTAATCTGGGACACCCTAGCCTCAACAGGCAGAACCATAAATACTCCTGTAAACCAAACCTAGTCTAATCTGGGACACCTTAGCCTCAACAGACAGAACCATAAATACTCCTGTAAACCAAACCGAGTCTAATCTGGGACACTTTAGCCTCAACAGGCAGAACCATAAATACTCCTGTAAACCAAACCTAGTCTAATCTGGGACACCTTAGCCTCAACAGACAGAACCATAAATACTCCTGTAAACCAAACCGAGTCTAATCTGGGACACCTTAGCCTCAACAGGCAGAACCATAAATACTCCTGTAAACCAAACCTAGTCTAATCTGGGACACCCTAGCCTCAACAGGCAGAACCATAAATACTCCTGTAAACCAAACCTAGTCTAACCTGGGACACCCTAGCCTCAACAGGCAGAACCATAAATACTCCTGTAAACCAAACCGAGTCTAATCTGGGACACACTAGCCTCAACAGACAGAACCATAAATACTCCTGTAAACGAAACCTAGTCTAATCTGGGACACCCTAGCCTCAACAGGCAGAACGATAAATACTACCGGAAAACCAAACCTAGTCTAATCTGGGACACCCTAGCCTCAACAGGCAGAACCATAAATACTCCTGTAAACCAAACCTAGTCTAATCTGGGACACCCTAGCCTCAACAGGCAGAACCATAAATACTCCTGTAAACCAAACCTAGTCTAACCTGGGACACCCTAGCCTCAACAGGCAGAACCATAAATACTCCTGTAAACCAAACCGAGTCTAATCTGGAGCACCTCAGCCTCAACAGGCAGAACCATAAATACTCCTGTAAACCAAACCTAGTCTAACCTGGGACACCCTAGCCTCAACAGGCAGAACCATAAATACTCCTGTAAACCAAACCCAGTCTAATCTGGAGCACCTCAGCCTCAACAGGCAGAACCATAAATACTCCTGTAAACCAAACCGAGTCTAATCTGGGACACCCTAGCCTCAACAGGCAGCCAGTTTTTGAAAGCAGCTCCTGCCTATGGGAGTACGTGGACTCACCTTCAATACTACCCTGAGCAACTTATTCTGGGCTATCTGGAGCTTCCCCTTCATAAATTTAGATAAGCCCCCAAACCAGGAAGTACTAGCATAGTCAAAATGGCATTGAATAAGGGCAGTAGCTAGCACTTTCATGGCGTCCTTATCAAGCAGCTTGGACTTCCTAGCCAAAAACTTAGTCCTGGCATTAACCTTCCCTAGCACCTTATTGGCCATGCTCACACCTCCCAAGCTTCCATCAAGGATACATGCCAAGTAGCTAACAGAGGTTTTAGTAGTCAGCACCTCACCCCCTAACTCCACCCTGATTTCAGACGACCTACACAATTTAGGTCTGAATCCAAAAATAATTGCTTCAGTTTTCCCTAAGTGCAGAGATAGCTTATTATCTCCAAGCCATTTGCTAATGTTAGTAAGCTCTGTGCTAAGTATGCTCTCCAACATAGTTTTACTTTTGTGAGACACCAGAAGTGTAGAGTCATCCGTATAAAGAAAAAGACGGCAAGAACAAGCATCTTTCATATCATTAATATACAATAAAACAGCAGAGACCCAAGCATGCTCCCCTGCGGAATGCCACAACTCATTGGTTTTGCCTGAGACAGTTTATTTTTAATTTTTAAATGTAACCTTTATTTAACCAGGAAGTGCTCATTGAGATTTAAAATCTCTTTTTCAAGAGTGTCCTGGCCAAGATAGGCAGCACCAAGTCATTACAAAAATTATAGACAAACAACATGAAAAACTACAAGTATTCTAGTAAAAACCATAGAATTCACAAGAGTATAACAAAATCAAAAACAGCAAATTAAAAACATTGACAGGTCAGGGAATCAGTCTCAAGATCATTCATCAGTGATTTAAAAATACCAATCGGGACAAGTTCTTCCAGTTTAAAAGTATTTTGTAAAGCGTTCCAAGACGATGGCGCAGAGTACATAAAAGCCCTTTTACCAAATTCAGTTCGGACATTTGGAACAGTTAGCAGGATAAAGTCCAGCGAACGAAGAGAGTACCCACCACATTTCTGGACAATAAAAATGCCCAAATAAAAAATTAGTAAACCCAAAATGGCTTTGTAAATAAAAGTATGCAACTGCCTGAGCCTACGAGTGACTAGAGAAGGCCAGCTTCTTCCTGAGTCCCGATTGGTACATTGATCAAATAGAGTTTGTAAATAAAAACTCTTTTAGCTGTTCACTCACAACGGTTTCAAGTATTTTCACCAGGGCTGACAGCTTTGAGATTGGCCTATAATTATTTAAAAGAGTTGGATCTCCCCCTTTTAAAAGTGTTAAGATAAATGCTGATTTCCAGATTTTCGGAATTTCATTACATTCCAGGGTTAGATTGAACAGATATGTAAGTGGTTCAGTTATGAAATCAGCTGCCAGATTTAAAAAGCAGGGATCAAAAAGATCAGGACCTGCAGGCTTTCTCTGATCTAAGGACAGTGAACCATTAGCCTCTACTACTTGCTCTTGTCATGCCCTGACCGTAGATTGCTTTGTATGTTTCTATTTTTGTTTGGTCAGGGTGTGATTTAGGTGGGCATTCTATGTTTGTATGTCTAGGTTTTTGTATTTCTATGTCTAGGTTTTTGTATTTTCAATTTTTATGAGTGGTCCCGGTGGTCCCGTTCTGTGAGCTTGTGTTGCCTACCATTTCCTGGCTGAGCCGTTGTTGCTCCTAGATGTTTCCACTTCACAATAACAGAACTTACAGTTTACCGGGGCAGCTCTAGCAGGGCAGTAATTTGACGAACTGACTTGTTGGAAAGATGGCATCCTATGACAGGTGAGGTTGAAATAGACTAATCCACTAATTTGAAGGGGTGTCCACATACTTTTGTATATATATAGTGTATGTCCTCTTAATTTTTTTATTTAAAAAAACAATTTGTTCCAAGATTTATTTTTATTATTTGGCGACCCCATTACAGTTTGGGTCGCGACCTCGACTTTGAATAATACTACTGCTCTAGATTCTTGGAAAGATTTACTCTAGATTAGAGGTCGACCGATGAATCGGAATGGCCAATTAATTAATTTCAAGTTTTCATAACAATCGGAAATCGTTAATTTTGGACGTCGATTTTTTTATTTTATTTTATTATTATTTATTTTTTACAACTTCATTTAATCTTTATTTAACTAGACTAGTCAGTTAAGAACACATTCTTATTTTCAATGACGGCCTAGGAACGGTGGGTTAACTGCCTTGTTCAGGGGCTGAACGACAGATTTGTCAGCTCAGGGATTCAATCTTGCAACCTTACGGTTAACTAGTCCAACGCTCTAACCACCTGCCTCACAAGGAGGCACGCCTGTTACGCAAATGCAGTAAAAAGCCAAGGCAAGTTGCTAGCTAGCATTAAACTTGATCAATCAAAATCACTAGTTATAACTACACATGGTTGATGATATTACTAGTTTATCTAGTGTGTCCTGAAAAAGGACTGTCGTTGCGCCAACGTGTACTTAACCATAAACACCAATGCCTTTCTTAAAATCCATACACAGAAGTATATAAATCCAGGTTAGCAGGCAATATTAACCAGGTGAAATTGTGTCACTTCTCTTGCGTTCATTGCACGCAGAGTCAGGGTATATGCAACAGTTTGGGCCGCCTGGCTCATTGCAAACTAATTTGCAAGAATTTTACGTAATTATGACATAACATTGAAGGTTGTGCAATGTAACAGGAATATTTAGACTGATGGATGCCACCCGTTAGATAAAATACATCTTGTTTTCGAGATGATAGTTTCCGGATTCGACCATATTAATGACCTAAGCCTCGCATTTCTGTGTGTTATTATGTTATAATTAAGTCTATGATTTGATAGAGCAGTCTGACTGAGGGTTGGTAGGCACCAGCAGGCTCGTAAGCATTCATTCAAACAGCACATTCGTGCGTTTGGCCAGCAGCTCTGCTGTTTATGACTTCAAGCCTATCAACTCCCGAGCTTAGGCTGGTGTAACGATGTGATGTGAAATGGCTAGCTAGTTAGCGGGGTGCGTGCTAATAGCGTTTCAAACGTCACTCGCTCTGAGACTTGGAGTAGTTGTTCCCCTTGCTCTGCATGGGTAACGCTGCTTCGAGGGTGGCTGTTGTCGATGTGTTCCTGGTTCGAGCCCAGGTAGGAGCGAGGAGAGGTACGGAAGCTATACTGTTACACTGGCAATACTAAAGTGCCTATAAGAACATCCAATAGTCAAAGGTATATGAAATACAAATGGTATAGAGAGAAATAGTCTTATAATTCCTATAATAACTACAACCTAAAACTTCTTACCTTGGAATATTGAAGACTCATGTTAAAAGAAACCACCAGCTTTCATATGTTCTCAAGGAACTGAAACATTAGTTTTCTTACATGGCACATATTGCACTTTTACTTTCTTCTCCAACACTCCGCATTTTTTTAAACCAAATTGAACATGTTTCATTATTTATTTGAGGCTAAATAGATTTTATTGATGTATTATATTAAGTTAAAATAAGTGTTCATTCAGTATTGTTGTAATTGTCATTATTACAAATACATTTTAACAATCGGCCGATTAATCGGTATCAGCCTTTTTTGTCCTCCAATAATCGGTATCGGTATCGGCGTTGAAAAATCAGAATCGGTCGACCTCTACTCTATATTCAATCTCGATTATAACAGATGAGATACTAATAACATGGTAGATTCTGGAATCAGTTACCGGGTCTATGATAATGCAGTTGTTCGTCGCTTGGGCAATGGGAAAGAGACATTATTCTGCAGTGGGTTTCAAAAGCACTCTAAAGTTAAAGGGATACTTCAGCATTTCTACTTCCCCAGTGTCAGATGAACTCGTGGATAGCATTTTTACCAGTCTCTGCGTGCAGTTTGAAGGAAGTTGCTAACTAGTGTTAGCGCAATGACTGGAAGTGTATGTAACTGCTAGTTAGCATTGGCTCACGAAACTACCTCTAACTTCCTTCATACTGGATGCAGAGAAATAAAAATCTATTGCTATCTATGAGTTCATCTGACTCTGGGCAAGTATATAAAGGGCTTCATTGCCAACGTCCTAAAATATTCCTTTAAGCTACTGTAAGGAAGCAGTGGAATTTTACTACTAAAAGCCCTATAACAACACAATAATAGAATGTTAGAAACAGAACAATCAATCAACGCATGCACACTTGCACGCACACACACACACACACACACACACACACACACGACACCATACCAACTGTGTTCATCTGGTCTTCGAGGAAACACCCAACCTCAGGCAATATTACAAGGTAAGGAACCTGAAAACTACATTACCCATAATTATGGAACAGTCCCTATCGGCTGTCAAACATCCCTATCGAGTGGCAGTGGTATGAGTCCATGCATATTCATTATGTGTACTGTTTATTTATGTGTGTGTGATGCACATGTTCATACTGTGTTTCCTCTACTGTGTATGTGGTGTATGTCTTACCTTGCCGTATAGACACATATTTACTGTTGGCTGCCATCAGCACCACCTGAGGGTGGCTCTCCTCCAGGTCAAACAGCTCGTCCTTCCCCGGCTTGCTGCACCTGCCAGACCTCAGTGTCCCCGTGGGGCCCATGGGACTCAGGTACTTCCCCTCACAGTCCTTAAACGCCAGCTTCCCACACTTCAGCTCCAGTGTGTACCCCGTGCCCCTCCCGCTCTCCGCTGACAGCTTCCCACACTTCAGCTCCAGTGTGTACCCCGTGCCCCTCCCGCTCTCCGCTGACAGCTTCCCACACTTCAGCTCCAGTGTGTACCCCGTGCCCCTCCCGCTCTCCGCTGACAGCTTCCCATCGTTGACTAGGTAATGGCTGTCACAGGTCTTGAGCCGGTACTTCCCGTCAGGAGCGCTGCCACGCCCCACGGAATGTTCCGGTCCACGGCGATCTCACCATTGCGGGGTGACAGGTGGGCGTAGTGCTTGCGGGCTATACTGAGCAGGTTGGCCTGCGGGTGGAGTGCCAGGTGTACTGTCCACAGCTCTGCCTCTGTCATCACCTGGGTGAAGCAGGACAGGTAGTCACAGGAACCTCCAAAGAACCTCAGATAGGGTTTAGACTGCAGTACCCAGCGGCCGTCTGATTGGGCAGCGATCAGGAAGCGGCAGTCTCTGTTCTGGATCTCGGCCTCGCAGGTGACCTTGCCATCCTTGTCGGAGGTCAGGTATCGGCCCAGATGGCTGCGGAAGTAGACCACCTGGGGGTCCTGGGAGTCATGCTCTAACATCCACACCTGCTTCCTCTTCAGCCTGGGGGCCGATGCATTCACCTGATGGAGGAGAGATCACTGTCAAACAGAGCACTGGGAATAGCTCCACTTGTCTCCCTCTGTCCTATCCTCTTCTCCTGTCTTCCTCCTTTCAAACTCTTTCCTGCTTTAGACAAACTTGGTTGGCATCTACTCTACTCTGGCATGAAAATGACAAAGGAGTTGGCTAAAGCAGACCAGACTGGCACCAGTCTAGACAGGACACAGTAAGACTAAACTGTGTCAGATGACGTATCTCACCTTGAAGCCAAAGGCCTCTGCAGTGAGGTAGCAACTCTCATGATTGATCAGACAAAACTGCAGCTTCAGTGGACAGTTTGTCCTGTTAGTGGGCATCCTGACCTGGAGAGGGGGAGAGGGGAGGAAGGGAAGAGGGCGGAGGTTATAGGGGAATGACAAGTATGCCGAGAGGTGAGGTACGAGGGGTCGGCAGAATGAGGCAATGAAATATAAGAAGAAATCAATGAAGAAGGTAGGTATGTAATGCAGGGACTACAAATTCCTGCTTCTCTGCCGTTTTAAAAAACATTTTTTACACAGATTAATAATCTACTTACTGTGGTTATGTGGTTCCTTTTCTGTCGTTTCTGTGATTCCTACGCTCCTAATTCCCAGATTAAAAAGAATCCTTATTCTGTCTCTGTCTCCTCTCCTCTTGTCTCTCTCTGGGTGGTTGAGAGCCTCTTGTCGTTCTCTCTCTACTCCTTCTTTCTCGTTCTGTCGTTCAGGGCTCCTTGGGTTTTCCCTTAGGTTTTCCCTAATCAGGATTATAGTAGTTAGTAGGACTCAACACTGCAATCCAACTAGTGACGTCACCCTCTGTCCCTCTCTTCTCTCAACTTCCCTCTTTCAGACTACCTCTCCCCCTCTCGTTTCACAACTTCCCTCTCAGACTACCTCTCCCCTTCTCCCTTAATGTATCCTTCCCCTCTTCTTTCTCTCTCTCCCACAATGTCTGCCTCCCACTCAATCATTCCCTTAGTCTCTGTCTCACTCAATGACCCTCTCCCTCAATGTCTGCCACCCACTCAATCATTCCCTTAGTCTCTGTCTCACTCAACGACCCTCTCCCTCAATGTCTGCCTCCCACTCAATCATTCCCTTAGTCTCTGTCTCACTCAATGACCCTCTCCCTCAATGTCTGCCACCCACTCAATCATTCGCTTAGTCTCTGTCTCACTCAACGACCCTCTCCCTCAATGTCTGCCTCCCACTCAATCATTCCCTTAGTCTCTGTCTCACTCAACGACCCTCTCCCTCAATGTCTGCCTCCCACTCAATCATTCCCTTAGTCTCTGTCTCACTCAACGACCCTCGCCCTCAATGTCTGCCTCCCACTCAATCATTCCCTTAGTCTCTATCTCACTCAACGACCCTCTCCCTCAATGTCTGCCTCCCACTCAATCATTCCCTTAGTCTCTATCTCACTCAACGACCCTCTCCCTCAATGTCTGCCTCCCACTCAATCATTCCCTTAGTCTCTGTCTCACTCAACGACCCTCTCCCTCAATGTCTGCCTCCCACTCAATCATTCCCTTAGTCTCTGTCTCACTCAACGACCCTCGCCCTCAATGTCTGCCTCCCACTCAATCATTCCCTTAGTCTCTATCTCACTCAACGACCCTCTCCCTCAATGTCTGCCTCCCACTCAATCATTCCCTTAGTCTCTATCTCACTCAACGACCCTCTCCCTCAATGTCTGCCTCTCACTCAATCATTCCCTTAGTCTCTGTCTCACTCAACGACCCTCTCCCTCAATGTCTGCCTCCCACTCAATCATTCCCTTAGTCTCTGTCTCACTCAACGACCCTCTCCCTAATGTCTGCCTCCCACTCAATCATTCCCTTAGTCTCTGTCTCACTCAATGACTCTCTTCCTCTATGCTTCACTCACTCTGTCTGCCTGTCACCAGTCTCTCTCTCTCTCTCTCTCTCTCTTTCTCTCAGCCAGTCTCTCTGTTTCTCTAAATCCCTGTTCTTTCCTTCTCTCCCAGTTCTCCCAGAGATTACTGAGCCACTGGTCTAATGACCAGTCTCCAACCCTGGCCTTAGTGATCAGTCACCCAACCAGTCAGCCAGTTAGCCAGTCAGTCAGTCAGTCAGTCAGCCAGTCAGCCCGTCAGCCAGACAGTCAGTCCACCAGTCAGTCACCCAACCAGTCAGCCAGATACACCCAGCTTTATGGTCCTTACCTTCTCATTCACCTCTTCATCTCTCTCCCTCTCTTCTTACCGCTCTGTCACTTTCTGCCTCCCACAGTCTGTCACTTTCTGCCTCCCACGTTCTGTCACTTTCTGCCTCCCACGGTCTGTCACTTTCTGCCTCCCACGTTCTGTCACTTTCTGCCTCCCACGGTCTGTCACTTTCTGCCTCCCACGGTCTGTCACTTTCTGCCTCCCACGGTCTGTCACTTTCTGCCTCCCACGGTCTGTCACTTTCTGCCTCCCACGGTCTGTTACTTTCTGCCTCCCACGGTCTGTCACTTTCTGCCCCCCACGGTCTGTCACTTTCTGCCTCCCACGGTCTGTCACTTTCTGCCTCCCACGGTCTGTCACTTTCTGCCTCCCACGGTCTGTCACGTTCTGCCTCCCACGGTCTGTCACTTTCTGCCTCCCACGGTCTGTCACTTTCTGCCTCCCACGGTCTGTCACTTTCTGCCTCCCACGGTCTGTCACTTTCTGCCTCCCACGGTCTGTCACTTTCTGCCTCCCACGGTCTCACTCTCTTCCGTTCTTTTTCTCCTTTTCTTCCTCTCCTTTCTCACCTCCCTTTATTCACATTCCAGATTCCTTCTTGGCCAGGAGCACGTTTGATCAGCACGTCCCTTAAACAGGCACATCTTTGGTTTAAAAAGGTTCAACCCTGAGATCACAGTGAGGTCCTAGGGCTGCGCGACATCCTTTTTCTTCTCCAATTCCTAATACCCAAACATTACAGCAAAGCCATGGAACAAACATGAACCTTTCATCTTTATTGTACAGCAAATCCATGGAACAAGGAGGGAGGGAGGTGAAAAAGTTGACAGAGAGAAAGAAAGATGAGGAAAGAGAGGGCAACAGTGTGTCTTGGTGTTACTATTTTTTTTTAAACATTTTTTTAAATTCACCTTTATTTAACCAGGTAGGCTAGTTGAGAACAAGTTCTCATTTACAACTGTGACCTGGCCAAGATAAAGCAAAGCAGTGCGACAAAAATAACAACAGAGTTACACACGGGATAAACAAACTTACAGTCAATAACACAATAGAAAAATCTGTGTACAGTGTGTGCAAATGAACTAAGGAGGTAAGACAATAAATAGGCCAATAGTGGTGAAGTAATTACAATTTAGTAGTTTACACTGGAGTGATAGATGTGCAGATGAGGATGTGCAAGTATAAATACTGGTGCGCAAAAGAGCAGGAAAACAAAGACAAATATGAGGATGAGGTAGGTAGTTGGTTGGATGGGCTATTTACAGATGGGCTGTGTACAGCTGCAGCGATCGGTAAGCTTCTTTGACAGCTGACGCTATTAGTGAGAGTACTAATCATCACTTCATCTTTTCTCCCCTGTTTTAGAGTAGGGCCCTTGTGTGTATAAAGTGGATTTGGAAAGTAAAGAGGCGTGTCTATTCCTTAACCCTTCTTCTCCCAGTGATCCCAACCTGGCTAATCTACTACCAGGTACCCCTCCCCCTGACCAGTCGCACACAAACACACACGTACGTAGCCTAGCGGTGAAAGGGAAAAAGGTTGCTGGTTCAAATCCCTGAGCACACTTGTCTATGTGTGAAATAGGACAAATACATCCCCCCACACATACCACTATGAGGGAGCTAGAAGCACAAAGCATATGAACCATGTCATGGGCAGATAAGGTGCATGATCTACCTACCAGTGCACTATTTTTGGGAGATTCATTTTTGAATGATTTTTCAGGGAGGGCTGCAGGACCCTAAGCACCCCTACTTCCAGCGGCTACGCTCCCACTATCATATTTGTTGATGAGAAAACGTTCTGAGGATGCTTCAGCTTTATAGCCCCTGTGACATGTCTGCGTTACCCCCTTCTGTCTGTGGACTAGTGATTAGTCACCGAGACAGCAGATAAAACACTGGTTAGCGCCAAACAAGGCCAGCAGAGGGAGCTCTTGCTACATACACTTGCCGGCTTGACACAAATTGCCTCAATCCATTACAAGTATGGACAAACAGATTAAGTTTCTGGAAGTTTTCACAATATCTTTTTTAGCAACATCTGTCTATTTAGATCAAACTGTTGTTATCAATATCTTGTGACAGCATCTGTTTCCTCTACTAGTGCATTATTCACTTATGGCATTAATCACAAATGGCCCTACTTACGGCATTATTCACAAATTGCCCCACTTATGGCATTATTCACAAATGGCGCAACTTATGGCATTATTCACAAATGGCCCTACTTACAGCATTATTCCCAAATGGCCCTACTTATGGCATTATTCACAAATGGCCCAACTTATGGCATTATTCACAAATGGCCCAACTTATGGCATTATTCACAATTGGCCCGACATATGGCATTATTCACAAATGGCCCAACTTATGGCATTATTCACAAATGGCCCAACTTATGGCAGATCATATAGAATAGGAAAACGTTAATAAAAGACGACATCCATCTGATAGCCCAGAGAGAAATACACCAGACTAGATTCTAACTAGCAGTCATCTGCTGTTGCAGACTGGAATGTCCAATTTCTTTGTTCTATTTCTAGAGCCGCTGGGTTCTCCTTCCTGGACAAGTCAATTGGTCCTCTTGGTAAGGAGATCTGGAGTGCTTGTGTGTGTGTCTGTGTGTGTGTGTGACTAGTCTACACAGGGTGAACTCAATACTCCTTAACTCAATATACCTGAGCCCTCATCAAGGAGAAGAAGCAAGCACATGCACGCACGCACACGCACACACACACACACACACACTTGAATAACAATAAATATTATTTAAAAAAAGAATGCTTCTATTTACTATATTATTATAATTCTCCCCATTATATTTCCTCCTCATGTGGACCATATCCCACGCGCCATCAGCTCTTCTCTGTGGCCAGGGGGGGTGTCATCGTCTTCTGATGTTCTGTAGCTCTCGCTGCCGTTGGCACGGCAACGACTGTCGATGGCCAACCAGATGTTATTGTGGGACGGCGGCTGTGCCAGGTTCACTGTGGCAACTGGAATGGTGCTTTAGAAGCCATTAGAAGCCATAACTGTGCTCCTCTGATGACACTCAAATAGCTATCATTACACCTCCTCCAAGGAGAGAGGAGGGAGGGCTGGAGGGAGGGAGGAAGAGGAGGAGAGAAAGGGGGGAGAAGGTAGTGGGAGGATGAGAGAGGATATGAGAAATTACAGGGGAAAAGGAGAGAAAATGAGAGAACATGAGAAAGGAAAGAACAGCTCAGATAGAGACGGAGAGAGATGGGGAGAGAGACGGGACGGGGAGAGAGATGGGGACGGGGAGAGAGATGGGGAGAGAGACGGGGACGGGGAGAGAGACGGGGACAGGGAGAGAGACGAGGAGAGAGACGGGAAGGGAGACGAGGAGAGAGATGGGGGGAGAGACGGGGAGAGAGATGGGGAGGGAGACGGGGAGAGAGACGGGGAGGGAGACGGGGAGAGAGACGGAGAGAGAGACGGGGAGAGAGACGGGGATAGAGACTGGGATAGAGACTAGGAGAGAGACGGGGAGAGAAACGGGGAGAGAGACAGGGAGAGAGACGGAGAGAGAGACGGGAAGGGAGACGAGGAGAGAGATGGGGACGGGGAGAGAGACGGGGACGGGAAGAGAGACGAGGAGAGTGACCGGAAGGGAGACGAGGAGAGAGATGGGGGAGAGACGGGGAGAGAGACGGGGAGAGAGACGGGGAGAGAGATGGGGAGAGAGATGGGGAGGGAGACGGGGAGAGAGATGGGGACGGGGAGAGAGATGGGGTCGGGAAGAGAGACGAGGAGAGAGATGAGGAGAGAGATGGGGGGAGAGGCGGGGAGAGAGACGGGGAGAGAGACTGGGAGAGACGGAGACGGGAGAGAGACGGGGAGAGAGACGGGGAGGGAGACGGGGAGAGAGACGGAGAGAGAGACGGGGAGAGAGACGGGGATAGAGACGGGGAGAGAGACGGGGAGAGAGATGGGGAGAGAGACGGGGAGAGAGACGGGGAGAGAGACGGAGAGAGAGACGGGGAGGGAGACGGGGAGAGAGACGGGGAGGGAGACGGGGAGAGGGACGGGGAGAGAGACGGGGAGAGAGATGGGGAGAGAGACGGGGAGAGAGACGAGGAGAGAGACGGGGATGGGGAGAGAGACGGGGAGAGAGACGGGGACGGGGAGAGAGACAGAGAGAGAGATGGGATGGGGAGAGAGACGGGGAGAGAGACGGGGAGTGAGACGGAGAGAGAGACGGGGAGGGAGACGGGGAGAGAGACGGGGAGGGAGACGGGGAGAGGGATGGGGAAAGAGACGGGGAGAGAGATGGGGAGAGAGACGGGGAGAGAGACGGGGATGGGGAGAGAGACGGGGAGAGAGACGGGGACGGGAAGAGAGACGGGGATGGGGAGAGACGGGGATGGGGAGAGAGACGGGGAGAGGGACGGGGAGAGAGACAGAGAGAGAGACGGGGAGGGAGACGGGGAGGGAGACACAGAGAGAGAGACGGGGAGAGAGACAGGGAGAGAGACGGGGAGGGAGACGGGGAGAGAGACGGGGATGGGGAGAGAGACGGGGAGGGAGACGGGGAGGGAGACGGGGAGAGAGACGGGGAGAGAGACAGAGAGAGAGACGGGGAGGGAGACGGGGAGGGAGAAGGGGAGGGAGACACGGAGAGAGAGACGGGGAGAGAGACGGGGAGAGAGACAGGGAGAGAGACGGGGAGAGAGACGGGGATGGGGAGAGAGACGGGGAGAGAGACGGGGAGGGAGACGGGGAGAGAGACTGGGACGGGGAGAGAGACAGGAAGGGAGACGGGGAGAGAGACAGAGAGAGAGATGGGGATGGGGAAAGAGACAGGGAGGGAGACGGGGAGAGAGACGGGGAGGGAGACGGGGAGGGAGATGGGGTGGGAGACGGGGAGAGAGATGGGGAGAGAGACAGAGAGAGAGACGGGGAGAGGAGACGGGGAGAGAGACGGGGAGAGACGGGGAGGGAAAAGACGGGGAGGGAGACGGGGAGAGAGACGGGGAGAGAGACGGGGAGGGAGACGGGGAGGGAGACAGGGAGAGAGACGGGGACGGGGAGAGAGTCAGGGAGAAAGACAGGGAGGGAGACGGAGAGAGAGACGGGGAGAGAGACGGGGAGAGAGACGGGGAGGGAGACGGGGAGAGAGACGGAGAGAGAGACGGGGAGAGAGACGGGGAGAGAGACTGGGACGTGGAGAGAGATGGGGATGGGGAGAGAGACGGGGAGAGAGACGGGGAGAGAGACGGAGAGAGAGACGGAGAGAGAGACGGGGAGAGAGACGGGGAGAGAGACTGGGACGTGGAGAGAGACAGGGAGAGAGATGGGGATGGGGAGAGACACAGGGAGAGAGATGGGAAGGGAGACGAGGAGAGAGATGGGGGAGAGACGGAGAGAGAGACCGGGAGAGAGACGGGAAGGGAGACGAGGAGAGAGATGGGGGAGAGACGGAGAGAGAGACCGGGAGAGAGACAGGGAGGGAGACGGGGAGGGAGACGAGGAGAGAGACGGGGAGAGAGACGGGGAGAGAGACGGGGAGAGAGACGGGGAGAGAGACGGGGAAAGAGACGGAGAGAGAGATGGGGAGAGAGACGGGGAGGGAGACGGAGAGAGAGACGGGGAGGGAGATGGGGAAAGAGACAGAGAGAGAGACGGGGAGGGAGACGGGGACGGGGAGAGAGACATGGAGGGAGACGGGGAGAGAGACAGAGAGGGAAACGGGATTGGGAGAGAGACAGGGACGGAGACGGGGAGAGAGTCAGGGAGAGAGACAGGGAGGGAGACGGAGAGAGAGATGGGGAGAGAGACGGGGAGAGAGACGGGGAGAGAGACAGGGAGGGAGACGGGGACGGGGAGAGAGACAGAGAGAGAGATGGGGATGGGGAGAGAGACGGGGAGAGAGACAGGGAGGGAGAGGGGGAGAGAGACGGGGACGGGGAGAGAGACAGGGAGAGAGACGGGGACGGGGAGAGAGACAGGGAGAGAGATGAGGATGGGGAGAGACACATGGAGAGAGATGGGGATGGGGAGAGAGACAGGGAGAGAGATGAGGATGGGGAGAGAGACAGGGAGAGAGATGGGGACGGGGAGAGAGACAAGGAGAGAGACGGGAAGGGAGACGAGGAGAGAGATGGGGGAGAGACGGAGAGAGAGACCGGGAGAGAGACGGGGAGGGAGACGGGGAGGGAGACGAGGAGAGAGACGGGGAGAGAGATGGGGAGAGACGGGGAGAGAGACGGGGAGGGAGACGGGGAGGGAGACGGGGAGGGAGACGGGGAGAGAGACGGGGAGAGAGACGGAGACGGGGAGTGAGACGGGGATGGGGAGAGAGACAGGGAGAGAGATAGGAACTGGGAGAGAGACGGGGAGAGAGACTGGGGACGTGGAGAGAGACAGGGAGAGAGATGGGGACGTGGAGAGAGATGGGGACGGGAAGAGAGACGAGGAGAGTGACCGGAAGGGAGACGAGGAGAGAGATGGGGGAGAGACGGGGAGAGAGACGGGGAGAGAGACGGGGAGAGAGATGGGGAGGGAGACGGGGAGAGAGATGGGGACGGGGAGAGAGATGGGGTCGGGAAGAGAGACGAGGAGAGAGATGAGGAGAGAGATGGGGGGAGAGGCGGGGAGAGAGACGGGGAGAGAGACTGGGAGAGACGGAGACGGGAGAGAGACGGGGAGAGAGACGGGGAGGGAGACGGGGAGAGAGACGGAGAGAGAGACGGGGAGAGAGACAGGGATAGAGACGGGGAGAGAGACGGGGAGAGAGATGGGGAGAGAGACGGGGAGAGAGACGGGGAGAGAGACGGAGAGAGAGACGGGGAGGGAGACGGGGAGAGAGACGGGGAGGGAGACGGGGAGAGGGACGGGGAGAGAGACGGGGAGAGAGATGGGGAGAGAGACGGGGAGAGAGACGAGGAGAGAGACGGGGATGGGGAGAGAGACGGGGAGAGAGACGGGGACGGGGAGAGAGACGGGGAGAGAGACGGGGACGGGGAGAGAGACAGAGAGAGAGATGGGATGGGGAGAGAGACGGGGAGAGAGACGGGGAGTGAGACGGAGAGAGAGACGGGGAGGGAGACGGGGAGAGAGACGGGGAGGGAGACGGGGAGAGGGATGGGGAAAGAGACGGGGAGAGAGATGGGGAGAGAGACGGGGAGAGAGACGGGGATGGGGAGAGAGACGGGGAGAGAGACGGGGACGGGGAGAGAGACGGGGATGGGGAGAGACGGGGATGGGGAGAGAGACGGGGAGAGGGACGGGGAGAGAGACAGAGAGAGAGACGGGGAGGGAGACGGGGAGGGAGACACAGAGAGAGAGACGGGGAGAGAGACAGGGAGAGAGACGGGGAGGGAGACGGGGAGAGAGACGGGGATGGGGAGAGAGACGGGGAGGGAGACGGGGAGGGAGACGGGGAGAGAGACGGGGAGGGAGACGGGGAGAGAGACAGAGAGAGAGACGGGGAGGGAGACGGGGAGGGAGACGGGGAGGGAGACACGGAGAGAGAGACGGGGAGAGAGACGGGGAGAGAGACAGGGAGAGAGACGGGGAGAGAGACGGGGATGGGGAGAGAGACGGGGAGAGAGACGGGGAGGGAGACGGGGAGAGAGACTGGGACGGGGAGAGAGACAGGAAGGGAGACGGGGAGAGAGACAGAGAGAGAGATGGGGATGGGGAAAGAGACAGGGAGGGAGACGGGGAGAGAGACGGGGAGGGAGACGGGGAGGGAGATGGGGTGGGAGACGGGGAGAGAGATGGGGAGAGAGACAGAGAGAGAGACGGGGAGAGGAGACGGGGAGAGAGACGGGGAGAGACGGGGAGGGAAAAGACGGGGAGGGAGACGGGGAGAGAGACGGGGAGGGAGATGGGGAGGGAGACAGGGAGAGAGACGGGGACGGGGAGAGAGTCAGGGAGAAAGACAGGGAGGGAGACGGAGAGAGAGACGGGGAGAGAGACGGGGAGAGAGACGGGGAGGGAGACGGGGAGAGAGACGGAGAGAGAGACGGGGAGAGAGACGGGGAGAGAGACTGGGACGTGGAGAGAGATGGGGATGGGGAGAGAGACGGGGAGAGAGACGGGGAGAGAGACGGAGAGAGAGACGGAGAGAGAGACGGGGAGAGAGACGGGGAGAGAGACTGGGACGTGGAGAGAGACAGGGAGAGAGATGGGGATGGGGAGAGACACAGGGAGAGAGATGGGGAGGGAGACGGGGACGGGGTGAGAGACAAGGAGAGAGACGGGAAGGGAGACGAGGAGAGAGATGGGGGAGAGACGGAGAGAGAGACCGGGAGAGAGACGGGAAGGGAGACGAGGAGAGAGATGGGGGAGAGACGGAGAGAGAGACCGGGAGAGAGACAGGGAGGGAGACGGGGAGGGAGACGAGGAGAGAGACGGGGAGAGAGACGGGGAGAGAGACGGGGAGAGAGACGGGGAAAGAGACGGAGAGAGAGATGGGGAGAGAGACGGGGAGGGAGACGGAGAGAGAGACGGGGAGGGAGATGGGGAAAGAGACAGAGAGAGAGACGGGGAGGGAGACGGGGACGGGGAGAGAGACGTGGAGGGAGACGGGGAGAGAGACAGAGAGAGAAACGGGATTGGGAGAGAGACAGGGACGGAGACGGGGAGAGAGTCAGGGAGAGAGACAGGGAGGGAGACGGAGAGAGAGATGGGGAGAGAGACGGGGAGAGAGACGGGGAGAGAGACAGGGAGGGAGACAGGGACTGGGAGAGAGACAGAGAGAGAGATGGGGATGGGGAGAGAGACGGGGAGAGAGACAGGGAGGGAGAAGGTGAGAGAGACGGGGACGGGGAGAGAGACAGGGAGAGAGACAGGGAGAGAGACGGGGACGGGGAGAGAGACAGGGAGAGAGATGAGGATGGGGAGAGACACAGGGAGAGAGATGGGGATGGGGAGAGAGACAGGGAGAGAGATGGGGATGGGGAGAGAGACAGGGAGAGAGATGGGGACGGGGAGAGAGACAAGGAGAGAGACGGGAAGGGAGACGAGGAGAGAGATGGGGGGAGAGACGGAGAGAGAGACCGGGAGAGAGACGGGGAGGGAGACGGGGAGGGAGACGAGGAGAGAGACGGGGAGAGAGATGGGGAGAGACGGGGAGAGAGATGGGGAGAGAGACGGGGAGGGAGACGGGGAGGGAGACGGGGAGAGAGACGGAGACGGGGAGTGAGACGGGGATGGGGAGAGAGACAGGGAGAGAGATAGGAACTGGGAGAGAGACGGGGAGAGAGACTGGGGACGTGGAGAGAGACAGGGAGAGAGATGGGGACGTGGAGAGAGACAGGGAGAGAGACTGGGATGGGGAGAGAGACGGGAAGAGAGACTGGGATTTGGAGAGAGACGGGGACGGGGAGAGAGACGGGGACGGAGAGAGAGACGGGGATGGGGAGAGAGACAGGGAGAGAGATAGGAACGGGGAGAGAGACGGGGAGAGAGACTGGGGACGTGGAGAGAGACAGAGAGAGAGACGGGGAGAGAGACGGGGAGTGAGACGGAGAGAGAGACGGGGAGGGAGACGTGGAGAGAGACGGGGAGGGAGATGGGGAGAGGGACGGGGAAAGAGACGGGGAGAGAGATGGGGAGAGAGACGGGGAGAGAGACGGGGAGAGAGACAGGGAGGGAGACGGGGACGGGGAGAGAGACAGAGAGAGTGATGGGGATGGGGAGAGAGACGGGGAGAGAGACGGAGAGAGAGACGGGGAGAGAGACGGAGACGGGGAGTGAGACGGGGATGGGGAGAGAGACAGGGAGAGAGATAGGAACTGGGAGAGAGACGGGGAGAGAGACTGGGGACGTGGAGAGAGACAGGGAGAGAGATGGGGACGTGGAGAGAGATGGGGACGGGAAGAGAGACGAGGAGAGAGACGGGAAGGGAGACGAGGAGAGAGATGGGGGGAGAGACGGAGAGAGACGGGGAGAGAGACGGGAAAGAGACGGAGAGAGAGACGGGGAGGGAGACGGAGAGAGAGACGGGGAGGGAAACGGGGAAAGAGACAGAGAGAGAGACGGGGAGAGAGACGGGGAGAGAGACTGGGATGTGGAGAGAGACGGGGAAGGGGAGAGAGACGGGGATGGAGAGAGAGACGGGGATGGGGAGAGAGACAGGGAGAGAGATAGGAACGGGGAGAGAGACGGGGAGAGAGACTGGGGACGTGGAGAGAGATAGAGAGAGAGATGGGGATGGGGAGAGAGACGGGGAGAGAGACGGGGAGGGAGACGGGGAGAGAGACGGGGAGGGAGACGGGGAGAGGGACGGGGAAAGAGACGGGGAGAGAGATGGGGAGAGAGATGGGGAGAGAGACGGGGAGAGAGACGGGGAGAGAGACAGGGAGGGAGACGGGGACGGGGAGAGAGACAGAGAGAGAGATGGGGATGGGGAGAGAGACGGGGAGAGAGACGGAGAGAGAGACGGGGAGGGAGACGGGGACGGGGAGAGAGAGACAGGGAGAGAGATGAGGATGGGGAGAGACACAGGGAGAGAGATGGGGATGGGGAGAGAGACAGGGAGAGAGATGGGGATGGGGAGAGAGACAGGGAGAGAGATGGGGACGTGGAGAGAGACAAGGAGAGAGACGGGAAGGGAGACGAGGAGAGAGATGGGGGGAGAGACGGAGAGAGAGACCGGGAGAGAGACGGGGAGGGAGACGGGGAGGGAGACGAGGAGAGAGACGGGGAGAGAGATGGGGAGAGACGGGGAGAGAGATGGGAAGAGAGACGGGGAGGGAGACGGGGAGGGAGACGGGGAGAGAGACGGAGACGGGGAGTGAGACGGGGATGGGGAGAGAGACAGGGAGAGAGATAGGAACCGGGAGAGAGACGGGGAGAGAGACTGGGGACGTGGAGAGAGACAGGGAGAGAGATGGGGACGTGGAGAGAGACAGGGAGAGAGACTGGGATGGGGAGAGAGACGGGAAGAGAGACTGGGATGTGGAGAGAGACGGGGACGGGGAGAGAGACGGGGACGGAGAGAGAGACGGGGATGGGGAGAGAGACAGGGAGAGAGATAGGAACGGGGAGAGAGACGGGGAGAGACTGGGGACGTGGAGAGAGACAGAGAGAGAGATGGGGATGGGGAGAGAGACGGGGAGAGAGACGGGGAGTGAGACGGAGAGAGAGACGGGGAGGGAGACGGGGAGGGAGACGGGGAGAGGGACGGGGAAAGAGACGGGGAGAGCGATGGGGAGAGAGACGGGGAGAGAGACGGGGATGGGGAGAGAGACGGGGAGAGAGACGGGGACGGGGAGAGAGACGGGGACGGGGAAAGACGGGGATGGGGAGAGAGACGGGGAGAGGGACGGGGAGAGAGACAGAGAGAGAGACGGGGAGGGAGACGGGGAGGGAGACACGGAGAGAGAGACGGGGAGAGAGACAGGGAGAGAGACGGGGAGGGAGACGGGGAGAGAGACGGGGATGGGGAGAGAGACGGGGAGGGAGACGGGGAGAGAGACGGGGAGGGAGATGGGGAGAGAGACAGAGAGAGAGACGGGGAGGGAGACAGGGAGGGAGACACGGAGAGAGAGACGGGGAGAGAGACGGGGAGAGAGACGGGGAGGGAGACGGGGAGAGAGACGGGGATGGGGAGAGAGACGGGGAGAGAGACGGGGAGGGAGACGGGGAGAGAGACTGGGACGGGGAGAGAGACAGGAAGGGAGACGGGGAGAGAGACAGAGAGAGAGATGGGGATGGGGTAAGAGACAGGGAGGGAGACGGGGAGAGAGACGGGGAGGGAGACGGGGAGGGAGACGGGGAGAGACGGGGAGGGAAAAGACGGGGAGGGAGACGGGGAGAGAGACGGGGAGAGAGACGGGGAGGGAGACAGGGAGGGAGACAGGGAGAGAGACGGGGACGGGGAGAGAGTCAGTGAGAAAGACAGGGAGGGAGACGGAGAGAGAGACGGGGAGAGAGACGGGGAGGGAGACGGGGACGGGGAGAGAGACAGAGAGAGAGATGGGGATGGGGAGAGAGACGGGGAGAGAGACTGGGACGTGGAGAGAGACAGGGAGAGAGATTGGGATGGGGAGAGACACAGGGAGAGAGATGGGGAGGGAGACGGGGAGAGAGACGGGGACGGGGAGAGAGACAAGGAGAGAGACGGGAAGGGAGACGAGGAGAGAGATGGGGGAGAGACGGAGAGAGAGACCGGGAGAGAGACAGGGAGGGAGATGGGGAGGGAGACGAGGAGAGAGACGGGGAGAGAGACAGAGAGAGAGACGGGGAGAGAGATGGGGAAAGAGACGGAGAGAGAGACGGGGAGGGAGGCGGGGAAAGAGACAGAGAGAGAGAGACGGGGAGAGAGACGGGGAGAGAGACGGGGAGGGAGACGGTGACGGGGAGAGAGACGTGGAGGGAGACGGGGAGAGAGACAAAGAGAGAAACGGGATTGGGAGAGAGACGGGGACGGAGACGGGGAGAGAGTCAGGGAGAGAGACAGGGAGGGAGACGGAGAGAGAGACGGGGAGAGAGACGGGGAGAGAGACGGGGAGGGAGACGGGGACGGGGAGAGAGACAGAGAGAGAGATGGGGATGGGGAGAGAGACGGGGAGAGAGACGGAGAGAGAGACGGGGAGAGAGACGGGGAGGGAGACGGGGACGGGGAGAGAGACGGAGAGAGAGATGGGGATGGGGAGAGAGACGGGGAGAGAGACAGGGAGGGAGAGGGGGAGAGAGACGGGGACGGGGAGAGAGACAGGGAGAGAGACGGGGTTAGAGACGGGGAGAGAGACGGGGACGGGGAGAGAGACAGGGAGAGAGATGAGGATGGGGAGAGACACAGGGAGAGAGATGGGGATGGGGAGAGAGACAGGGAGAGAGATGGGGATGGGGAGAGAGACAGGGAGAGAGATGGGGACGGGAGAGAGACGGGGACGGGGAGAGAGACAAGGAGAGAGACGGGAAGGGAGACGAGGAGAGAGATGGGGGGAGAGACGGAGAGAGACGGGGAGAGAGACGGGAAAGAGACGGAGAGAGAGACGGGGAGGGAGACGGAGAGAGAGACGGGGAGGGAAACGGGGAAAGAGACAGAGAGAGAGACGGGGAGAGAGACGGGGAGAGAGACGGGGAGGGAGACGGGGACGTGGAGGGAGACGGGGAGAGAGACAGAGAGAGAAACGGGATTGGGAGAGAGACGGGGAGGGAGACAGGGACGGAGACGGGAGAGATGGGGAGGGAGACGGGGAGAGAGACGGGGAGAGAGACGGGGAGGGAGACGGGGAGAGAGATGGGGAGAGAGACGGCGAGGGAGACGGGGAGAGAGACAGGGAGGGAGAAGGGGAGGGAGACGGGGAGAGAGACGGGGAGAGAGATGGAGAGAGATGGGGAGAGAAACGGGGAGGGAGTCGGGGAGGGAGACGGGGAGGGAGACGGGGAGAGAGACGGGGAGAGAGACGGAGACGGGGAGTGAGACGGGGATGGGGAGAGAGACAGGGAGAGAGATAGGAACTGGGAGAGAGACGGGGAGAGAGACTGGGGACGTGGAGAGAGACAGGGAGAGAGATGGGGACGTGGAGAGAGACAGGGAGAGAGACTGGGATGGGGAGAGAGACGGGAAGAGAGACTGGGGTGTGGAGAGAGACTGGGACGGGGAGAGAGACGGGGACGGAGAGAGAGACGGGGATGGGGAGAGAGACAGGGAGAGAGATAGGAACGGGGAGAGAGACGGGGAGAGAGACGGGAGTGAGACGGAGAGAGAGACGGGGAGGGAGACGGGGAGGGAGACGGGGAGAGGGACGGGGAAAGAGACGGGGAGAGAGATGGGGAGAGAGACGGGGAGAGAGACGGGGATGGGGAGAGAGACGGGGAGAGAGACGGGGACGGGGAGAGAGACGGGGACGGGGAAAGACGGGGATGGGGAGAGAGACAGGGAGAGAGATGGGGACGGGGAGAGAGACAAGGAGAGAGTCGGGAAGGGAGACGAGGAGAGAGATGGGGGGAGAGACGGAGAGAGAGACCGGGAGAGAGACGGGGAGGGAGACGGGGAGGGAGACGAGGAGAGAGACGGGGAGAGAGATGGGGAGAGACGGGGAGAGAGATGGGGAGAGAGACGGGGAGGGAGACGGGGAGGGAGACGGGGAGAGAGACGGAGACGGGGAGTGAGACGGGGATGGGGAGAGAGACAGGGAGAGAGATAGGAACTGGGAGAGAGACGGGGAGAGAGACTGGGGACGTGGAGAGAGACAGGGAGAGAGATGGGGACGTGGAGAGAGACAGGGAGAGAGACTGGGATGGGGAGAGAGACGGGAAGAGAGACTGGGATGTGGAGAGAGACGGGGACGGGGAGAGAGACGGGGACGGAGAGAGAGACGGGGATGGGGAGAGAGACAGGGAGAGAGATAGGAACGGGGAGAGAGACGGGGAGAGAGACTGGGGACGTGGAGAGAGACAGAGAGAGAGACGGGGAGAGAGACGGGGAGTGAGACGGAGAGAGAGACGGGGAGGGAGACGTGGAGAGAGACGGGGAGGGAGATGGGGAGAGGGACGGGGAAAGAGACGGGGAGAGAGATGGGGAGAGAGACGGGGAGAGAGACGGGGAGAGAGACAGGGAGGGAGACGGGGACGGGGAGAGAGACAGAGAGAGTGATGGGGATGGGGAGAGAGACGGGGAGAGAGACGGAGAGAGAGACGGGGAGAGAGACGGAGACGGGGAGTGAGACGGGGATGGGGAGAGAGACAGGGAGAGAGATAGGAACTGGGAGAGAGACGGGGAGAGAGACTGGGGACGTGGAGAGAGACAGGGAGAGAGATGGGGACGTGGAGAGAGACAGGGAGAGAGACTGGGATGGGGAGAGAGACGGGAAGAGAGACTGGGATGTGGAGAGAGACGGGGACGGGGAGAGAGACGGGGACGGAGAGAGAGACGGGGATGGGGAGAGAGACAGGGAGAGAGATAGGAACGGGGAGAGAGACGGGGAGAGAGACTGGGGACGTGGAGAGAGACAGAGAGAGAGATGGGGAGAGAGACGGGGAGGGAGACGGGGAGGGAGACGGGGAGGGAGACGGGGAGGGAGACGGGGAGAGAGACGGAGACGGGGAGTGAGACGGGGATGGGGAGAGAGACAGGGAGAGAGATAGGAACTGGGAGAGAGACGGGGAGAGAGACTGGGGACGTGGAGAGAGACAGGGAGAGAGATGGGGACGTGGAGAGAGACAGGGAGAGAGACTGGGATGGGGAGAGAGACGGGAAGAGAGACTGGGATGTGGAGAGAGACGGGGACGGGGAGAGAGACGGGGATGGAGAGAGAGACGGGGATGGGGAGAGAGACAGGGAGAGAGATAGGAACGGGGAGAGAGACGGGGAGAGAGACTGGGGACGTGGAGAGAGATAGAGAGAGAGATGGGGATGGGGAGAGAGACGGGGAGAGAGACGGGGAGGGAGACGGGGAGAGAGACGGGGAGGGAGACGGGGAGAGGGACGGGGAAAGAGACGGGGAGAGAGATGGGGAGAGAGACGGGGAGAGAGACGGGGAGAGAGACGGGGAGAGAGACAGGGAGGGAGACGGGGACGGGGAGAGAGACAGAGAGAGAGATGGGGATGGGGAGAGAGACGGGGAGAGAGACGGAGAGAGAGACGGGGAGGGAGACGGGGACGGGGAGAGAGAGACAGGGAGAGAGATGAGGATGGGGAGAGACACAGGGAGAGAGATGGGGATGGGGAGAGAGACAGGGAGAGAGATGGGGATGGGGAGAGAGACAGGGAGAGAGATGGGGACGTGGAGAGAGACAAGGAGAGAGACGGGAAGGGAGACGAGGAGAGAGATGGGGGGAGAGACGGAGAGAGAGACCGGGAGAGAGACGGGGAGGGAGACGGGGAGGGAGACGAGGAGAGAGACGGGGAGAGAGATGGGGAGAGACGGGGAGAGAGATGGGGAGAGAGACGGGGAGGGAGACGGGGAGGGAGACGGGGAGAGAGACGGAGACGGGGAGTGAGACGGGGATGGGGAGAGAGACAGGGAGAGAGATAGGAACTGGGAGAGAGACGGGGAGAGAGACTGGGGACGTGGAGAGAGACAGGGAGAGAGATGGGGACGTGGAGAGAGACAGGGAGAGAGACTGGGATGGGGAGAGAGACGGGAAGAGAGACTGGGATGTGGAGAGAGACGGGGACGGGGAGAGAGACGGGGACGGAGAGAGAGACGGGGATGGGGAGAGAGACAGGGAGAGAGATAGGAACGGGGAGAGAGACGGGGAGAGACTGGGGACGTGGAGAGAGACAGAGAGAGAGATGGGGATGGGGAGAGAGACGGGGAGAGAGACGGGGAGTGAGACGGAGAGAGAGACGGGGAGGGAGACGGGGAGGGAGACGGGGAGAGGGACGGGGAAAGAGACGGGGAGAGCGATGGGGAGAGAGACGGGGAGAGAGACGGGGATGGGGAGAGAGACGGGGAGAGAGACGGGGACGGGGAGAGAGACGGGGACGGGGAAAGACGGGGATGGGGAGAGAGACGTGGAGAGGGACGGGGAGAGAGACAGAGAGAGAGACGGGGAGGGAGACGGGGAGGGAGACACGGAGAGAGAGACGGGGAGAGAGACAGGGAGAGAGACGGGGAGGGAGACGGGGAGAGAGACGGGGATGGGGAGAGAGACGGGGAGGGAGACGGGGAGAGAGACGGGGAGGGAGATGGGGAGAGAGACAGAGAGAGAGACGGGGAGGGAGACTGGGATGTGGAGAGAGACGGGGACGGGGAGAGAGACGGGGATGGAGAGAGAGACGGGGATGGGGAGAGAGACAGGGAGAGAGATAGGAACGGGGAGAGAGACGGGGAGAGAGACTGGGGACGTGGAGAGAGATAGAGAGAGAGATGGGGATGGGGAGAGAGACGGGGAGAGAGACGGGGAGGGAGACGGGGAGAGAGACGGGGAGGGAGACGGGGAGAGGGACGGGGAAAGAGACGGGGAGAGAGATGGGGAGAGAGACGGGGAGAGAGACGGGGAGAGAGACGGGGAGAGAGACAGGGAGGGAGACGGGGACGGGGAGAGAGACAGAGAGAGAGATGGGGATGGGGAGAGAGACGGGGAGAGAGACGGAGAGAGAGACGGGGAGGGAGACGGGGACGGGGAGAGAGAGACAGGGAGAGAGATGAGGATGGGGAGAGACACAGGGAGAGAGATGGGGATGGGGAGAGAGACAGGGAGAGAGATGGGGATGGGGAGAGAGACAGGGAGAGAGATGGGGACGTGGAGAGAGACAAGGAGAGAGACGGGAAGGGAGACGAGGAGAGAGATGGGGGGAGAGACGGAGAGAGAGACCGGGAGAGAGACGGGGAGGGAGACGGGGAGGGAGACGAGGAGAGAGACGGGGAGAGAGATGGGGAGAGACGGGGAGAGAGATGGGGAGAGAGACGGGGAGGGAGACGGGGAGGGAGACGGGGAGAGAGACGGAGACGGGGAGTGAGACGGGGATGGGGAGAGAGACAGGGAGAGAGATAGGAACTGGGAGAGAGACGGGGAGAGAGACTGGGGACGTGGAGAGAGACAGGGAGAGAGATGGGGACGTGGAGAGAGACAGGGAGAGAGACTGGGATGGGGAGAGAGACGGGAAGAGAGACTGGGATGTGGAGAGAGACGGGGACGGGGAGAGAGACGGGGACGGAGAGAGAGACGGGGATGGGGAGAGAGACAGGGAGAGAGATAGGAACGGGGAGAGAGACGGGGAGAGACTGGGGACGTGGAGAGAGACAGAGAGAGAGATGGGGATGGGGAGAGAGACGGGGAGAGAGACGGGGAGTGAGACGGAGAGAGAGACGGGGAGGGAGACGGGGAGGGAGACGGGGAGAGGGACGGGGAAAGAGACGGGGAGAGCGATGGGGAGAGAGACGGGGAGAGAGACGGGGATGGGGAGAGAGACGGGGAGAGAGACGGGGACGGGGAGAGAGACGGGGACGGGGAAAGACGGGGATGGGGAGAGAGACGTGGAGAGGGACGGGGAGAGAGACAGAGAGAGAGACGGGGAGGGAGACGGGGAGGGAGACACGGAGAGAGAGACGGGGAGAGAGACAGGGAGAGAGACGGGGAGGGAGACGGGGAGAGAGACGGGGATGGGGAGAGAGACGGGGAGGGAGACGGGGAGAGAGACGGGGAGGGAGATGGGGAGAGAGACAGAGAGAGAGACGGGGAGGGAGACAGGGAGGGAGACATTGAGAGAGAGACGGGGAGAGAGACGGGGAGAGAGACGGGGAGGGAGACGGGGAGAGAGACGGGGATGGGGAGAGAGACGGGGAGAGAGACGGGGAGGGAGACGGGGAGAGAGACTGGGACGGGGAGAGAGACAGGAAGGGAGACGGGGAGAGAGACAGAGAGAGAGATGGGGATGGGGTAAGAGACAGGGAGGGAGACGGGGAGAGAGACGGGGAGGGAGACGGGGAGGGAGACGGGGAGAGACGGGGAGGGAAAAGACGGGGAGGGAGACGGGGAGAGAGACGGGGAGAGAGACGGGGAGGGAGACAGGGAGGGAGACAGGGAGAGAGACGGGGACGGGGAGAGAGTCAGTGAGAAAGACAGGGAGGGAGACGGAGAGAGAGACGGGGAGAGAGACGGGGAGAGAGACGGGGAGAGAGACGGGGAGGGAGACGGGGACGGGGAGAGAGACAGAGAGAGAGATGGGGATGGGGAGAGAGACGGGGAGAGAGACTGGGACGTGGAGAGAGACAGGGAGAGAGATTGGGATGGGGAGAGACACAGGGAGAGAGATGGGGAGGGAGACGGGGAGAGAGACGGGGACGGGGAGAGAGACAAGGAGAGAGACGGGAAGGGAGACGAGGAGAGAGATGGGGGAGAGACGGAGAGAGAGACCGGGAGAGAGACAGGGAGGGAGATGGGGAGGGAGACGAGGAGAGAGACGGGGAGAGAGACAGAGAGAGAGACGGGGAGAGAGACGGGGAGAGAGATGGGGAAAGAGACGGAGAGAGAGACGGGGAGGGAGGCGGGGAAAGAGACAGAGAGAGAGAGACGGGGAGAGAGACGGGGAGAGAGACGGGGAGGGAGACGGTGACGGGGAGAGAGACGTGGAGGGAGACGGGGAGAGAGACAAAGAGAGAAACGGGATTGGGAGAGAGACGGGGACGGAGACGGGGAGAGAGTCAGGGAGAGAGACAGGGAGGGAGACGGAGAGAGAGACGGGGAGAGAGACGGGGAGAGAGACGGGGAGGGAGACGGGGACGGGGAGAGAGACAGAGAGAGAGATGGGGATGGGGAGAGAGACGGGGAGAGAGACGGAGAGAGAGACGGGGAGAGAGACGGGGAGGGAGACGGGGACGGGGAGAGAGACGGAGAGAGAGATGGGGATGGGGAGAGAGACGGGGAGAGAGACAGGGAGGGAGAGGGGGAGAGAGACGGGGACGGGGAGAGAGACAGGGAGAGAGACGGGGTTAGAGACGGGGAGAGAGACGGGGACGGGGAGAGAGACAGGGAGAGAGATGAGGATGGGGAGAGACACAGGGAGAGAGATGGGGATGGGGAGAGAGACAGGGAGAGAGATGGGGATGGGGAGAGAGACAGGGAGAGAGATGGGGACGGGAGAGAGACGGGGACGGGGAGAGAGACAAGGAGAGAGACGGGAAGGGAGACGAGGAGAGAGATGGGGGGAGAGACGGAGAGAGACGGGGAGAGAGACGGGAAAGAGACGGAGAGAGAGACGGGGAGGGAGACGGAGAGAGAGACGGGGAGGGAAACGGGGAAAGAGACAGAGAGAGAGACGGGGAGAGAGACGGGGAGAGAGACGGGGAGGGAGACGGGGACGTGGAGGGAGACGGGGAGAGAGACAGAGAGAGAAACGGGATTGGGAGAGAGACGGGGAGGGAGACAGGGACGGAGACGGGAGAGATGGGGAGGGAGACGGGGAGAGAGACGGGGAGAGAGACGGGGAGGGAGACGGGGAGAGAGATGGGGAGAGAGACGGCGAGGGAGACGGGGAGAGAGACAGGGAGGGAGAAGGGGAGGGAGACGGGGAGAGAGACGGGGAGAGAGATGGAGAGAGATGGGGAGAGAAACGGGGAGGGAGTCGGGGAGGGAGACGGGGAGGGAGACGGGGAGAGAGACGGGGAGAGAGACGGAGACGGGGAGTGAGACGGGGATGGGGAGAGAGACAGGGAGAGAGATAGGAACTGGAAGAGAGACGGGGAGAGAGACTGGGGACGTGGAGAGAGACAGGGAGAGAGATGGGGACGTGGAGAGAGACAGGGAGAGAGACTGGGATGGGGAGAGAGACGGGGAGAGAGACAGGGAGGGAGAGGGGGAGAGAGACGGGGACGGGGAGAGAGACAGGGAGAGAGACGGGGTTAGAGACGGGGAGAGAGACGGGGACGGGGAGAGAGACAGGGAGAGAGATGAGGATGGGGAGAGACACAGGGAGAGAGATGGGGATGGGGAGAGAGACAGGGAGAGAGATGGGGATGGGGAGAGAGACAGGGAGAGAGATGGGGACGGGAGAGAGACGGGGACGGGGAGAGAGACAAGGAGAGAGACGGGAAGGGAGACGAGGAGAGAGATGGGGGGAGAGACGGAGAGAGACGGGGAGAGAGACGGGAAAGAGACGGAGAGAGAGACGGGGAGGGAGACGGAGAGAGAGACGGGGAGGGAAACGGGGAAAGAGACAGAGAGAGAGACGGGGAGAGAGACGGGGAGAGAGACGGGGAGGGAGACGGGGACGTGGAGGGAGACGGGGAGAGAGACAGAGAGAGAAACGGGATTGGGAGAGAGACGGGGAGGGAGACAGGGACGGAGACGGGAGAGATGGGGAGGGAGACGGGGAGAGAGACGGGGAGAGAGACGGGGAGGGAGACGGGGAGAGAGATGGGGAGAGAGACGGCGAGGGAGACGGGGAGAGAGACAGGGAGGGAGAAGGGGAGGGAGACGGGGAGAGAGACGGGGAGAGAGATGGAGAGAGATGGGGAGAGAAACGGGGAGGGAGTCGGGGAGGGAGACGGGGAGGGAGACGGGGAGAGAGACGGGGAGAGAGACGGAGACGGGGAGTGAGACGGGGATGGGGAGAGAGACAGGGAGAGAGATAGGAACTGGAAGAGAGACGGGGAGAGAGACTGGGGACGTGGAGAGAGACAGGGAGAGAGATGGGGACGTGGAGAGAGACAGGGAGAGAGACTGGGATGGGGAGAGAGACGGGAAGAGAGACTGGGGTGTGGAGAGAGACTGGGACGGGGAGAGAGACGGGGACGGAGAGAGAGACGGGGATGGGGAGAGAGACAGGGAGAGAGATAGGAACGGGGAGAGAGACGGGGAGAGAGACGGGAGTGAGACGGAGAGAGAGACGGGGAGGGAGACGGGGAGGGAGACGGGGAGAGGGACGGGGAAAGAGACGGGGAGAGAGATGGGGAGAGAGACGGGGAGAGAGACGGGGATGGGGAGAGAGACGGGGAGAGAGACGGGGACGGGGAGAGAGACGGGGACGGGGAAAGACGGGGATGGGGAGAGAGACGGGGAGAGGGACGGGGAGAGAGACAGAGAGAGAGACGGGGAGGGAGACGGGGAGGGAGACACGGAGAGAGAGACGGGGAGAGAGACAGGGAGAGAGACGGGGAGGGAGACGGGGAGGGAGACGGGGATGGGGAGAGAGACGGGGAGGGAGACGGGGAGAGAGACGGGGAGGGAGATGGGGAGAGAGACAGAGAGAGAGACGGGGAGGGAGACGGGGAGGGAGACACGGAGAGAGAGACGGGGAGAGAGACGGGGAGAGAGACGGGGAGAGAGACGGGGATGGGGAGAGAGACGGGGAGAGAGACGGGGAGGGAGACGGGGAGAGAGACTGGGACGGGGAGAGAGACAGGAAGGGAGACGGGGAGAGAGACAGAGAGAGACATGGGGATGGGGAAAGAGACAGGGAGGGAGACGGGGAGAGAGATGGGGAGGGAGACGGGGAGGGAGACGGGGAGAGACGGGGAGGGAAAAGACGGGGAGGGAGACGGGGAGAGAGACGGGGAGAGAGACGGGGAGGGAGACAGGGAGGGAGACAGGGAGAGAGACGGGGAGAGAGACGGGGAAGGGGAGAGAGTCAGGGAGAAAGACAGGGAGGGAGACGGGGAGAGAGACGGGGAGAGAGACGGGGAGGGAGGCGGGGACGGGGAGAGAGACAGAGAGAGAGATGGGGATGGGGAGAGAGACGGGGAGAGAGACGGGGAGAGAGACTGGGACGTGGAGAGAGACAGGGAGAGAGATGGGGATGGGGAGAGACACAGGGAGAGAGATGGGGAGGGAGACGGGGAGAGAGACGGGGACGGAGAGAGAGACGGGGATGGGGAGAGAGACAGGGAGAGAGATAGGAACGGGGAGAGAGACGGGGAGAGAGACGGGAGTGAGACGGAGAGAGAGACGGGGAGGGAGACAGGGAGGGAGACGGGGACGGGGAGAGAGACAGAGAGAGAGATGGGGATGGGGAGAGAGACGGGGAGAGAGACGGAGAGAGAGACGGGGAGGGAGACGGGGACGGGGAGAGAGAGACAGGGAGAGAGATGAGGATGGGGAGAGACACAGGGAGAGAGATGGGGATGGGGAGAGAGACAGGGAGAGAGATGGGGATGGGGAGAGAGACAGGGAGAGAGATGGGGACGTGGAGAGAGACAAGGAGAGAGACGGGAAGGGAGACGAGGAGAGAGATGGGGGGAGAGACGGAGAGAGAGACCGGGAGAGAGACGGGGAGGGAGACGGGGAGGGAGACGAGGAGAGAGACGGGGAGAGAGATGGGGAGAGACGGGGAGAGAGATGGGGAGAGAGACGGGGAGGGAGACGGGGAGGGAGACGGGGAGAGAGACGGAGACGGGGAGTGAGACGGGGATGGGGAGAGAGACAGGGAGAGAGATAGGAACTGGGAGAGAGACGGGGAGAGAGACTGGGGACGTGGAGAGAGACAGGGAGAGAGATGGGGACGTGGAGAGAGACAGGGAGAGAGACTGGGATGGGGAGAGAGACGGGAAGAGAGACTGGGATGTGGAGAGAGACGGGGACGGGGAGAGAGACGGGGACGGAGAGAGAGACGGGGATGGGGAGAGAGACAGGGAGAGAGATAGGAACGGGGAGAGAGACGGGGAGAGACTGGGGACGTGGAGAGAGACAGAGAGAGAGATGGGGATGGGGAGAGAGACGGGGAGAGAGACGGGGAGTGAGACGGAGAGAGAGACGGGGAGGGAGACGGGGAGGGAGACGGGGAGAGGGACGGGGAAAGAGACGGGGAGAGCGATGGGGAGAGAGACGGGGAGAGAGACGGGGATGGGGAGAGAGACGGGGAGAGAGACGGGGACGGGGAGAGAGACGGGGACGGGGAAAGACGGGGATGGGGAGAGAGACGGGGAGAGGGACGGGGAGAGAGACAGAGAGAGAGACGGGGAGGGAGACGGGGAGGGAGACACGGAGAGAGAGACGGGGAGAGAGACAGGGAGAGAGACGGGGAGGGAGACGGGGAGAGAGACGGGGATGGGGAGAGAGACGGGGAGGGAGACGGGGAGAGAGACGGGGAGGGAGATGGGGAGAGAGACAGAGAGAGAGACGGGGAGGGAGACAGGGAGGGAGACACGGAGAGAGAGACGGGGAGAGAGACGGGGAGAGAGACGGGGAGGGAGACGGGGAGAGAGACGGGGATGGGGAGAGAGACGGGGAGAGAGACGGGGAGGGAGACGGGGAGAGAGACTGGGACGGGGAGAGAGACAGGAAGGGAGACGGGGAGAGAGACAGAGAGAGAGATGGGGATGGGGTAAGAGACAGGGAGGGAGACGGGGAGAGAGACGGGGAGGGAGACGGGGAGGGAGACGGGGAGAGACGGGGAGGGAAAAGACGGGGAGGGAGACGGGGAGAGAGACGGGGAGAGAGACGGGGAGGGAGACAGGGAGGGAGACAGGGAGAGAGACGGGGACGGGGAGAGAGTCAGTGAGAAAGACAGGGAGGGAGACGGAGAGAGAGACGGGGAGAGAGACGGGGAGAGAGACGGGGAGAGAGACGGGGAGGGAGACGGGGACGGGGAGAGAGACAGAGAGAGAGATGGGGATGGGGAGAGAGACGGGGAGAGAGACTGGGACGTGGAGAGAGACAGGGAGAGAGATTGGGATGGGGAGAGACACAGGGAGAGAGATGGGGAGGGAGACGGGGAGAGAGACGGGGACGGGGAGAGAGACAAGGAGAGAGACGGGAAGGGAGACGAGGAGAGAGATGGGGGAGAGACGGAGAGAGAGACCGGGAGAGAGACAGGGAGGGAGATGGGGAGGGAGACGAGGAGAGAGACGGGGAGAGAGACAGAGAGAGAGACGGGGAGAGAGACGGGGAGAGAGATGGGGAAAGAGACGGAGAGAGAGACGGGGAGGGAGGCGGGGAAAGAGACAGAGAGAGAGAGACGGGGAGAGAGACGGGGAGAGAGACGGGGAGGGAGACGGTGACGGGGAGAGAGACGTGGAGGGAGACGGGGAGAGAGACAAAGAGAGAAACGGGATTGGGAGAGAGACGGGGACGGAGACGGGGAGAGAGTCAGGGAGAGAGACAGGGAGGGAGACGGAGAGAGAGACGGGGAGAGAGACGGGGAGAGAGACGGGGAGGGAGACGGGGACGGGGAGAGAGACAGAGAGAGAGATGGGGATGGGGAGAGAGACGGGGAGAGAGACGGAGAGAGAGACGGGGAGAGAGACGGGGAGGGAGACGGGGACGGGGAGAGAGACGGAGAGAGAGATGGGGATGGGGAGAGAGACGGGGAGAGAGACAGGGAGGGAGAGGGGGAGAGAGACGGGGACGGGGAGAGAGACAGGGAGAGAGACGGGGTTAGAGACGGGGAGAGAGACGGGGACGGGGAGAGAGACAGGGAGAGAGATGAGGATGGGGAGAGACACAGGGAGAGAGATGGGGATGGGGAGAGAGACAGGGAGAGAGATGGGGATGGGGAGAGAGACAGGGAGAGAGATGGGGACGGGAGAGAGACGGGGACGGGGAGAGAGACAAGGAGAGAGACGGGAAGGGAGACGAGGAGAGAGATGGGGGGAGAGACGGAGAGAGACGGGGAGAGAGACGGGAAAGAGACGGAGAGAGAGACGGGGAGGGAGACGGAGAGAGAGACGGGGAGGGAAACGGGGAAAGAGACAGAGAGAGAGACGGGGAGAGAGACGGGGAGAGAGACGGGGAGGGAGACGGGGACGTGGAGGGAGACGGGGAGAGAGACAGAGAGAGAAACGGGATTGGGAGAGAGACGGGGAGGGAGACAGGGACGGAGACGGGAGAGATGGGGAGGGAGACGGGGAGAGAGACGGGGAGGGAGACGGTGACGGGGAGAGAGACGTGGAGGGAGACGGGGAGAGAGACAAAGAGAGAAACGGGATTGGGAGAGAGACGGGGACGGAGACGGGGAGAGAGTCAGGGAGAGAGACAGGGAGGGAGACGGAGAGAGAGACGGGGAGAGAGACGGGGAGAGAGACGGGGAGGGAGACGGGGACGGGGAGAGAGACAGAGAGAGAGATGGGGATGGGGAGAGAGACGGGGAGAGAGACGGAGAGAGAGACGGGGAGAGAGACGGGGAGGGAGACGGGGACGGGGAGAGAGACGGAGAGAGAGATGGGGATGGGGAGAGAGACGGGGAGAGAGACAGGGAGGGAGAGGGGGAGAGAGACGGGGACGGGGAGAGAGACAGGGAGAGAGACGGGGTTAGAGACGGGGAGAGAGACGGGGACGGGGAGAGAGACAGGGAGAGAGATGAGGATGGGGAGAGACACAGGGAGAGAGATGGGGATGGGGAGAGAGACAGGGAGAGAGATGGGGATGGGGAGAGAGACAGGGAGAGAGATGGGGACGGGAGAGAGACGGGGACGGGGAGAGAGGCAAGGAGAGAGACGGGAAGGGAGACGAGGAGAGAGATGGGGGGAGAGACGGAGAGAGACGGGGAGAGAGACGGGAAAGAGACGGAGAGAGAGACGGGGAGAGAGACGGGGAGGGAGACGGAGAGAGAGACGGGGAGGGAGACGGGGAAAGAGACAGAGAGAGAGACGGGGAGAGAGACGGGGAGAGAGACGGGGAGGGAGACGGGGACGGGGAGAGAGACGTGGAGGGAGACGGGGAGAGAGACAGAGAGAGAAACGGGATTGGGAGAGAGACGGGGAGGGAGACGGGGAGAGAGACGGGGAGAGAGACGGGGAGGGAGACGGGGAGAGAGATGGGGAGAGAGACGGCGAGGGAGACGGGGAGAGAGACAGGGAGGGAGAAGGGGAGGGAGACGGGGAGGGAGATGGAGAGAGATGGGGAGAGAAACGGGGAGGGAGTCGGGGAGGGAGACGGGGAGGGAGACGGGGAGAGAGACGGGGAGAGAGACGGAGACGGGGATGGGGAGAGAGACAGGGAGAGAGATAGGAACTGGGAGAGAGACGGGGAGAGAGACTGGGGACGTGGAGAGAGACAGGGAGAGAGATGGGGACGTGGAGAGAGACAGGGAGAGAGACTGGGATGGGGAGAGAGACGGGAAGAGAGACTGGGGTGTGGAGAGAGACTGGGACGGGGAGAGAGACGGGGACGGAGAGAGAGACGGGGATGGGGAGAGAGACAGGGAGAGAGATAGGAACGGGGAGAGAGACGGGGAGAGAGACGGGAGTGAGACGGAGAGAGAGACGGGGAGGGAGACGGGGAGGGAGACGGGGAGAGGGACGGGGAAAGAGACGGGGAGAGAGATGGGGAGAGAGACGGGGAGAGAGACGGGGATGGGGAGAGAGACGGGGAGAGAGACGGGGACGGGGAGAGAGACGGGGACGGGGAAAGACGGGGATAGGGAGAGAGACGGGGAGAGGGACGGGGAGAGAGACAGAGAGAGAGACGGGGAGGGAGACGGGGAGGGAGACACGGAGAGAGAGACGGGGAGAGAGACAGGGAGAGAGACGGGGAGGGAGACGGGGAGAGAGACGGGGATGGGGAGAGAGACGGGGAGGGAGACGGGGAGAGAGACGGGGAGGGAGATGGGGAGAGAGACAGAGAGAGAGACGGGGAGGGAGACGGGGAGGGAGACACGGAGAGAGAGACGGGGAGAGAGACGGGGAGAGAGACGGGGAGAGAGACGGGGATGGGGAGAGAGACGGGGAGAGAGACGGGGAGGGAGACGGGGAGAGAGACTGGGACGGGGAGAGAGACAGGAAGGGAGACGGGGAGAGAGACAGAGAGAGACATGGGGATGGGGAAAGAGACAGGGAGGGAGACGGGGAGAGAGACGGGGAGGGAGACGGGGAGGGAGACGGGGAGAGACGGGGAGGGAAAAGACGGGGAGGGAGACGGGGAGAGAGACGGGGAGAGAGACGGGGAGGGAGACAGGGAGGGAGACAGGGAGAGAGACAGGGAAGGGGAGAGAGTCAGGGAGAAAGACAGGGAGGGAGACGGAGAGAGAGACGGGGAGAGAGACGGGGAGAGAGACGGGGAGGGAGACGGGGACGGGGAGAGAGACAGAGAGAGAGATGGGGATGGGGAGAGAGACGGGTAGAGAGACGGGGAGAGAGACAGAGAGAGAGACGGGGAGAGAGACGGGGAGAGAGACTGGGACGTGGAGAGACACAGGGAGAGAGATGGGGATGGGGAGAGACACAGGGAGAGAGATGGGGAGGGAGACGGGGAGAGAGACGGGGACGGGGAGAGAGACAAGGAGAGAGACGGGAAGGGAGACGAGGAGAGAGATGGGGGAGAGACGGAGAGAGAGACCGGGAGAGAGACAGGGAGGGAGACGGGGAGGGAGACGAGGAGAGAGACGGGGAGAGAGACAGAGAGAGAGACGGGGAGAGAGACGGGGAGAGAGACGGGGAGAGAGACGGGGAAAGAGACGGAGAGAGAGATGGGGAGGGAGGCGGGGAAAGAGACAGAGAAAGAGACGGGGAGAGAGACGGGGAGAGAGACGGGGAGGGAGACGGTGACGGGGAGAGAGACGTGGAGGGAGACGGGGAGAGAGACAGAGAGAGAAACGGGATTGGGAGAGAGACGGGGACGGAGACGGGGAGAGAGTCAGGGAGAGAGACAGGGAGGGAGACGGAGAGAGAGACGGGGAGAGAGACGGGGAGAGAGACGGGGAGGGAGACGGGGACTGGGAGAGAGACAGAGAGAGAGATGGGGATGGGGAGAGAGACGGGGAGAGAGACGGAGAGAGAGACGGGGAGAGAGACGGGGAGGGAGACGGGGACGGGGAGAGAGACGGAGAGAGAGATGGGGATGGGGAGAGAGACGGGGAGAGAGACAGGGACGGGGAGAGAGACAGGGAGAGAGACGGGGTTAGAGACGGGGAGAGAGACGGGGACGGGGAGAGAGACAGGGAGAGAGATGAGGATGGGGAGAGACACAGGGAGAGAGATGGGGATGGGGAGAGAGACAGGGAGAGAGATGGGGATGGGGAGAGAGACAGGGAGAGAGATGGGGACGGGAGAGAGACGGGGACGGGGAGAGAGACAAGGAGAGAGACGGGAAGGGAGACGAGGAGAGAGATGGGGGAGAGACGGAGAGAGACGGGGAGAGAGACGGGGAAAGAGACGGAGAGAGAGACGGGGAGAGAGACGGGGAGGGAGACGGAGAGAGAGACGGGGAGGGAGACGGGGAAAGAGACAGAGAGAGAGACGGGGAGAGAGACGGGGAGAGAGACGGGGAGGGAGACGGGGACGGGGAGAGAGACGTGGAGGGAGACGGGGAGAGAGACAGAGAGAGAAACGGGATTGGGAGAGAGACGGGAGGGAGACGGGGACGGAGACGGGAGAGATGGGGAGGGAGACGGGAGAGAGACGGGGAGAGAGACGGCGAGGGAGACGGGGAGAGAGACAGGGAGGGAGACGGGGAGGGAGACGGGGAGAGAGACGGGGAGAGAGATGGAGAGAGATGGGGAGAGAGACGAGGAGGGAGTCGGGGATGGAGACGGGGAGGGAGACGGGGAGAGAGACGGGGAGAGAGACGGAGACGGGGAGTGAGACGGGGATGGGGAGAGAGACAGGGAGAGAGATAGGAACTGGGAGAGAGACGGGGAGAGAGACTGGGGACGTGGAGAGAGACAGGGAGAGAGATGGGGACGTGGAGAGAGACAGGGAGAGAGACTGGGATGGGGAGAGAGACGGGAAGAGAGACTGGGGTGTGGAGAGAGACTGGGACGGGGAGAGAGACGGGGACGGAGAGAGAGACGGGGATGGGGAGAGAGACAGGGAGAGAGATAGGAACGGGGAGAGAGACGGAGAGAGAGACTGGGGACGTGGAGAGAGACAGGGAGTGAGATGGGGACGTGGAGAGAGACGGGGATGGGGAGAGAGACAGGGAGAGAGACGGGGACAGGGAGAGAGACGGGGATGGGGAGAGAGACTGGGAGAGAGATAGGAACAGGGAGAGAGACGGGGAGAGAGACTGGGACGTGGAGAGATACTGGGAGAGAGATGGGGACGGGGAGAGAGACGGGGATGGGGAGAGAGACGGGGAGAGAGACTGGGACGTGGAGAGAGACGGTGAGAGAGACAGGGATAGGGAGAGAGACAGGGAGAGAGACGGGGATAGGGAGAGAGACAGGGATGGGGAGAGAGACAGGGAGAGAGATGGGGACGGGGAGAGAGACGGGGATAGAGACTGGGATGTGGAGAGATACTGGGAGAGAGATGGGGACGGGGAGAGAGACGGGGACGTGGAGAGAGACAGGGAGAGAGATGGGGACGGGGACGGGGACAGAGACGTGGAGAGAGACTGGGACGTGGAGAGAGACAGGGAGAGAGATGGGGACGGGGAGAGTTTAGAGTTAACAGCCCCCAGTCTTTTCTAGCCTATAAAGTGCTCTTCTACCATTTCCATGTTCTGCAAGGTGATCCCGTCCTCTACCCTTACATCCCTCTCTCACCCCTATCATTATCATACTATGTCAATCCCTTTCCCCTTTCTCAGCCTCACCCTCCCTTAACTCTATCTCTCAGCCTCACCCTCTCCTCCCTGATTTCTCTCCAACAGCCTCACCCTCTCTACCTTACCCCATCCCTCTATCAGTCCCACTAATTCTCCCAGACATTTTCTGCCTCTCTCACAACCCCTCTGTTGTTCTGTCTTTTACTTTCCTTCTCTCTGCCTATTACCATCTCTCCATCGTTACGTCAATCTTCTCCTTTCTTTTCACACTCTGATTTCTCCCTCCTTCCTCCCTTCTAGACTCCATCCCCTTCTTTCTCTTCCCCATTCAATCTCTTTCTCTGTTATCCAATGGAGAGCAGTCCATCTCTTTCTCTGTTTTCCAATGGAGAGCAGCCCATCTCTTTCTCTGTTTTCCAATGGAGAGCAGCCCATCTCTTTCTCTGTTTTCCAATGGAGAGCAGCCCATCTCTTTCTCTGTTTTCCAATGGAGAGCAGCCCATCTCTTTCTCTGTTTTCCAATGGAGAGCAGCCCATCTCTTTCTCTGTTTTCCAATGGAGAGCAGCCCATCTCTTTCTCTGTTTTCCCTTTTCCCTCTGCCTCCTCTTTCTCTCCATCCCTCTCTCCTGTCCATGGGGATACACTTTTGGGACGGACACGATAGAAGAAAGCAGATATGTGTTCTCCTCTGTCAGTCTTACCATATCAATAGTCTCTCTCTCTCTCTCTCTCTCTCTCTCTCTCTCTCAACCACGTCCAACAGCTGTAGTTCCACACGTATCCACCAAGAGACAGTATTAAGCTATTCTACCAAAAAGCCAGACTGAGGAACCAGAATATGTTTTTAGAGAAAATAAAAAGATTGATGCTTGGTTTGTCAGACTTGGTGCCTGTGTGACTGAGCGGCTCAGGAAGGGAAGGCAGGAATCTCTCAACTATTTTTAATTGCTGTTTTATTGCCCTCTGCTTCCTTAATGGGGGCCTGTCAGAAACATAAGTGAACTCAAAGATGTCAACAGGTGGTCGTTATCTGCCTTAAATCATCACTGCAATTAAATGGCAACGCATAGAGAGAGAGATAGAGAAAGCTGAATGACATCCTATCAATATGTGTCCCTTGCCTTCACAGTGAAAAGATTACTGTGAGGGATAAAGTGAAATAGCTTAAAAAGCTAAATCTGGCTTTGTTTTCATAGGAGACAAAAACACACTCAATTAGGCAACCTGTTCAAATACTAGCAAACTTCCTTATCTTGTACCATCACCTATCATGTTTCTCTCTTGGTTTACTTGCCTTTTCCTACTTGTTTAGGCTACTTGTTCATCACCTGCTTTCCTTCCTAGTAAGGAGAAAAACATCTGGGTTTGACTTGACCAAGGTACGGCCAGATTGAATTTGTCTTAATTTTTTGACATTTTGTTGTGTCTAAGTTTGTTTAACTAACCACATTAATTCAAAGGATTTCATTAAGCCTACTAATAATTCAGTTTAGGCTGTAAGACCATTTGCTTACTATGCCATATTCCTATGGTAGGAACGGGTTAACAAATGGTACAAACTGGGAACCAATCCGTACTGAGATTAACACCTGATTCTTCCCTGATTGGCCAGACCAGCTTCAATGCATGGTCGGTGTTATTTGGGACTCACGCCCCACGTGGGACAAAGACCACTACTTGCCTTCTCATTGGTTAAATTCGAAGAGCCGTTCCCTTACGACAATTTGATTTGTTTAACCGTCCACGATCCGCTCCTCCTTTCCTTGTTTTCAGCTCGAACTGAAATATCCCTCTCCGAGCTCCAAGGGCCCGAGCCCCTGTTTGTCCCTTCACACCTATCAAGAGGCGTGTGAAAAGAACACAGATCTGACATTTTGCGCCGGTCCTCGTAACAACCGCAATATGATTTCTTTTAAAAACATGATTATTAGATATGATATTACCTCCGTATGGTATGTGCGATGCAAACGGCCGCCGCCTTCACAATCTGTCATCTAGAGGCTGTTATTTGGTTTTATTGCCTGTTGCCTGAGAGATATTACCCTCTCTCTCTCTCTCGTTCCTTTTTTTCTCTTTATAAAGCCAGCGGTAGTAGCTCCCTCACTCCCGCAACTAGGACTACACAATAGCCATTTTACAGTGGAATCAAATGTTTGTCACAACAGCCAACGCGGACAGACAATCAATCAAGCCATCTTACCCTGTCTACTGGGTCTGTCTGCTAGTGATCAGTCTGCTCTTACCTGAGATTGCACGCACCCTAAAACACACTGTAGGCCAAAATAGGCTGTCATTTGCCCATTCAAGAAAGGACATTGGATTCAAAAGGTAGCCTATTTAAAAGCAGTTTAAGTTGTGTTATCTGACAATAAATTGCCTACATTTCCCCTTCATCAATAGGAATACACACACACACACACACTGTTCATGTGTGGCAGACACAGCGCCTCGTTGAGATACAGGAAACGTTGTGAGGCACTGGCAGATCTGACAAACGCTCAACTGGGACGTTAACCTTTAAACGACCTTTAATTAATTAATTAATTAAATACATTAATGAATATTAACATGAAAGTAAGCTTAATTAAATACAGTGTGTGTACATCTACCTAAAAAAACATCCTTGTCTATGACTGACCATGTTTCATCCTCCCCATGCAGGCCTCAGATGGAGCCCAGTTTTAGTGGCCCTCGGTCAGGTTGCTCTCTTCCTTGGGACCCTCTCCTCCTCCAGTCCCTGGGTCCCGGTTAAAGAAAAGTAAGAGTTTCCCATAACCACAGATCTAGGATCAGATCCAACCCAACTCCCCTACTACTCTTAACCATTAGGAGGATTACAAAATATCTGACCTGTGGTTTAGGAGACCTATTCAGCCTCTACCCAGAGAGCTGCTTGCCTGCAGTGGGGAGGACTGAGGAATGGGACTCCCCTGTGTGTCACGACGATTGTTGTCGTGGCAAATGAAGTGGTGGTGGTTACCAGGGTGACGGTGGTTGCTTGTCTGACCCGTCCCCCTCGTGCTGTCACGGGCATTATTGATGCACGTTGTTGATCGGCATTGTGGAAGAACAGGAGGGATGGCAGAGAGGACAACAATTAATGAATTCATGAGGATCTAAAAAGATAATTCTTCTCTCTCTCTCTCTCTCTCTCTCTCTCTCTCTCTCTCTCTCTCTCTTCCCCCTCTCTGTCTCTCTATGTCTTTCCCACTCTCTCTCTCCCCTCTCCCTTACCTCTCTCTGTCCCTACATCTCTTTCTCCCTCCTCTGTCCCCCTTTCTCTGTCCCCCTTTCTCTCACTCTCCTTCTCCCCCCTCTTCCTCCACTGACCCCTCCCATCCTTTATCTCTTTCTCTACTCTTCATTTTTCACAGGTGTCTGTCTTGTATGAGTGAACATTAAGAATGTGCGTGCTTCCTGATCCATCATGACAAAATACTGTCTTATCTCTCTCTCGCTCTCTCTCGCTCTCTCTCTCCCGTACACCGACACACAGACTTATATGCTCATGCATCTACTCACATTCTCACACACCGTTACCTCACAGACTGTAGCAGTTTCATTCACCAGCACTTGCTGACACACACACACACACACACACACACACACACACACACACACACACACACACATACACACACACACACACTCTGCCCTGGTGTTATGCCTGAAGCTAAGAGAGGCAGCAAGATTAATAACGAGCCCTACCTCCCTATAGACAGCCCCAAATATACACAGTTTGGAGAGAGAGAGGGCAAAGTGAGGGGAGAGAAAGAAGAGAGAGAGAGTAGTGGGGAAGGAGAGAAAAGAGAGGGGTGAGAATGAGGGTGAGGTAGAGAGAGCGTGTGAAAGAATGAGCAAGAGGGTACTTTTGCTTTGACCCAACTGCCTATTGGTAGCTCTCACTTTCTTCTGCTACAGCACTCACATAACCTTTTCAGGCCCCCTCCCCAAAACTCTCCACACACACACACACACACACACACACACACACACACACACACACACACACACACACACACACACACACACACACACACACACACCACACACACACACCTACACACCACACACACATACACACCACACACACACACACACACACACACACCCACACCACACACACACACACACACACACACACACACACACATACACACCACACACACACACACACACCCACACCACACACACACACACACACACACACACACACACACACACACACACACACACCACATACACACACACACACACACAACAGACACACACACACACACACACACACACACACACACACACACACACATACATACTCACACACCACACACACCACACACACCACACACACAACATACACACACACACACACACACCACACACACACACACACACACACACACACACACACACACACACACACACACACACACACACACCACACACACACACACACACACACACACACACACACACACACCACACACACACACGCCATCAGACTGCTAAACAGAAATCACTAACTCAGAGAGACTGCTGCCTACATAAAGACTCACTAGTCACTTTAGACAATGCCACTTGAATAATGTTTACATATCTTACATTATTCATCTCATATGTATATACTGTGTCTTATACCATCTATTGCATCTTGCCTATGCTGCTCGGTCATCACTCTATATGTACATATTCTTATTCCATCCCTTTAGATTTGTGTGCATTAGATTGTTTTGGGGGAATTGCTAGATTACTTCTTAGATATTACTGCACTGTCGGAATTAGAAGCACAAGCATTTCACTACACTCGCATTAACATCTGCAAACCATGTGTATGTGACCAATAACATTTTATTTTATTTTATTTGTATTTGACAAAACAGTTGAAGCTATTTTGTTGTTGTAACAACTGCTTGTAGAACAGTTTTTGTTTGTTTACAAGATCCTTCACATGTGATAGAGAGACATCACTATCATCAGTGGTATTCCCGCCGGCTTTGGGCTTTGTCATGGTAGCTAGGGAAAAGCTCCATCCGGCTAAAACAGAGATTTCAGGCGGTCTTTTCAAATAGCCCTAACACTAAAAGGGCATTATCATAATTTACACAATTTCACAGTATTATTCCAACCTCATACTGTGGAAATATACAGTGGGCTCCAAAATTACTGGCAATGCACAAACAATACTTACAAAAATATAAACAATATAATTACAGAGAGAAACTCTAAATACCAACGTGAGAAATATTGTACTTTGTATTATGTTGTATTGTATTGTAATGTTTCAATAGAACCAACCAAAATCATACAATTATTTAATACAAAATACATTTCACCAAACTCAAGGTTTCTTAATAAGTATTAGCACTCCTCATTTAGTACTTAGTGCAAGCACCCCTGGCAAGGATAACAGCATGGAGCCTTTTCCTGTAATGTTTGATAAGGTGAAGGAAAACATTCTCTGTTTTCTCCCCTTGTTTGGTTGTCCTCTTCTCCTTTACTGGCTTGTCCTCTCTTTTCTCAGGTTGTCCCTTTTATTGAGCTCCTCCTCCCTGTGATTCTTCTGGTCCTTTTATTGAGCTCCACCTCCCTGTGATTCTTCTGGTCCTTTTATTGAGCTCCTCCTCCCTGTGATTCTTCTGGTCCTTTTATTGAACTCCTCCTCCCTGTGATTCTTCTGGTCCTTTTATTGAACTCCTCCTCCCTGTGATTCTTCTGGTCCTTTTATTGAGCTCCTCCTCCCTGTGATTCTTCTGGTCCTTTTATTGAGCTCCACCTCCCTGTGATTCTTCTGGTCCTTTTATTGAGCTCCTCCTCCCTGTGATTCTTCTGGTCCTTTTATTGAGCTCCTCCTCCCTGTGATTCTTCTGGTCCTTTTATTGAGCTCCTCCTCCCTGTGATTCTTCTGGTCCTTTTATTGAGCTCCTCCTCCCTGTGATTCTTCTGGTCCTTTTATTGAGCTCCTCCTCCCTGTGATTCTTCTGGTCCTTTTCTTGAGCTCCTCCTCCCTGTGATTCTTCTGGTCCTTTTATTGAACTCCTCCTCCCTGTGATTCTTCTGGTCCTTTTATTGAGCTCCTCCTCCCTGTGATTCTTCTGGTCCTTTTATTGAGCTCCACCTCCCTGTGATTCCTCTGGTCCTTTTATTGAGCTCCTCCTCCCTGTGATTCTTCTGGTCCTTTTATTGAGCTCCTCCTCCCTGTGATTCTTCTGGTCCTTTTCTTGAGCTCCTCCTCCCTGTGATTCTTCTGGTCCTTTTATTGAACTCCTCCTCCCTGTGATTCTTCTGGTCCTTTTATTGAGCTCCTCCTCCCTGTGATTCTTCTGGTCCTTTTATTGAGCTCCACCTCCCTGTGATTCTTCTGGTCCTTTTATTGAGCTCCTCCTCCCTGTGATTCTTCTGGTCCTTTTATTGAGCTCCTCCTCCCTGTGATTCTTCTGGTCCTTTTATTGAGCTCCTCCTCCCTGTGATTCTTCTGGTCCTTTTATTGAGCTCCTCCTCCCTGTGATTCTTCTGGTCCTTTTCTTGAGCTCCTCCTCCCTGTGATTCTTCTGGTCCTTTTATTGAGCTCCTCCTCCCTGTGATTCTTCTGGTCCTTTTATTGAGCTCCTCCTCCCTGTGATTCTTCTGGTCCTTTTCTTGCCCCATTGTGTTGCTACTATTTATTTATTATTTGTAACAGGTTGGTGGCAGGGAAGTCAGGTTCAGGAGAACGAATTTGGTATAAACAGAGTCGTTTAATAAGTGCTCACAAAACTCAGAAAACCAACATGTACAAAATAATAAAACCCGTCGCACACCAAAACATAACTCGCACATACATACAATCAAACAATCTCCGACAAGGACATGAGGGGAAACAGAGGGTTAAATACACATCATGTAATTGATGGGATTGGAACCAGGTGTGAAGGAAGACAAGACTAAACCAATTGAAAATGGATCAGTGACGTCGACTGCCGCCGAACAAGGAGAGGGACCGACTTCGGCGGAAGTCGTGACAATTATTATTTTTTTAACCTTTATTTAACTCGGCAGGCAGTTAAGAACAAAATCTTATTTTCAAAGACAGCCTAGGAACAGTGGGTTAACTGCCTTGTTCAGGGGAAGAACAACAGATTTTCACCCTGTCACCCTGTCACTCTAACCACTAGGCTTCCCTGCCGCCCCTGTGTTGTCATGTTGTGTTGCTACTATGCTGTGTTGTCATGTGTTGCTGCCATGCTATGTTGTTGTCTTATGTCTCTCTTTATGTAGTGTTGTGGTGTCTCTCTTGTCGTGATGTATTTTTTGTCCTATATTTTTATTTTTATTTTTATTTTTGATCCCCTGTCCCTGCAGCAAATAAAATGTATTTCTTTCTTTCTTTCTTTCTTTCTTTCTTTCTTTCTTTCTTTCTTTCTTTCTTTCTTTCTTTCTTTCTTTCTTTCTTTCTTTCTTTCTTTCTTTCTTTCTTTCTTTCTTTCTTTCTTTCTTTCTTTCTTTCACCTTAGGTCATCTCCCTTTCTTGGGGAGGCAGGATAGCCTAGTGTTTAGAGCGTTGGACTAGTAACCAAAAGGTTGCACGTTCAAAATTCCCCAGCTGACATGGTACAAATCTGTCGTTCTCCTCCTGAACAGGCTGAACACACTGTTCCTAGGCCGTCATTGAAAATAAGAATTTGTTCTTAACTGACTTGCCTAGTAAAATCCCCCTCCAAAAAGTCTTATTGTAATGAGTATTGGCATATGTAAATGTATTAACCTCTTGAAGCTAGGTGGCACTATTTCTCAGGACCAGATGCTAGAATGTGCATATAATTGACAGATTAGGATAGAAAACACTCTAATGTTTCCAAAACTGCCAAAATATTGTCTGTGAGTATAACAGAACTGATATTGCAGGCGAAACCCTGAGGAAAATCCAATCAGGAAGTGCCTCTGAAACCCTTCTGTTCCTATGCATGCCTATCCTCCATTTAAAGGGATATCAACCAGATTCCTTTTTCTCTGGCTTCCGTAAGGTGTCAACAGTCTTTAGACATAGTTTCAGGCTTTTATTTTGAAAAATGAGCGTGAAAGATCACATTGCATAAGTGGATAGGTGGGGGCTCTCAGAGTGAGTTTTGCGCTACAGATTAAAGCCGCCATTGTTCCTCCCGCTGTTATTGCAAAAAAATCTACACACTCGGTTGATATATTATCAAATATATATTTTAAAAACTACCTGAGGAATGATTATAAAAAACTTTGACATGTTTCGGTGGACATTATGAAGACTATTTGGAATTTCCGTCTGCGTTGTCATGACCGCTCTTTCCTGTGGATTTCTGAACATAACGTGACAAACAAACGGAGGTATTTTGGGTATAAAAATAATCTTTATGGAACAAAAGACATTTGTTGTGTAACTGGGATTCTCGTGAGTGAAAACATCCGAAGATCATCAAAGGTAAACGGTTAATTTGATTGCTTTTCTGATTTTCGTGACCAAGCTTCCTGATGCTAAGTGTACATAATGCTATGCTAGGCTATCGATAAACTGACACAAATGCTTGGATTGCTTTCGCTGTAAAGCATCATTTCAAAATCTGAGACGACAGGTGGATTAACAAAAGGCTAAACTGTGTTTTGCAATATTGCACTTGTGATTTCATGAATATGAATATTTTTTAGTGATATTATTTGACTGTTGCGCTATGCTATTCAGCGGTTGCTGACGAAAATGATCCCGCGACAGGGATGGGTAGCATCAAGAAGTTAACACAGTTTTTCGATATAGTGGGAGACAAATTACATGGTTATTGAGAATTCTGTTTCGGTTAGTTTTCATGTTTTTTAACCAAGGTGTTTATTAAAACACAGAGCGGAGATGGAGTGCAGGTCAGAGGAAGCTCGGGCGGGTTGCTGGAAACCAGGTTCGGAGGCTGAGGCTGGAGCAAGAGGGGTTGAGACAGGGTAAGAAGGTCTGGAGGGGAATCCAAGGGAGTAGTAGAGTGGGGAATCCAGGGCAGAGTAGCAGGATGATGAGACCTGGGACTGCAGACATGGACCAGAGTCAGAGCGTGCAGAACTGTAGCGGAGAGGAAAACAGCATCAGGTAAGGAAAACAGGTACACCTTACTGTTACGCACAGTGGAGCAGTGGAACCCAAGAGAAGACTCAGACAAGGAGAATGGGATGAAGTAACCAAGGTATTTATTGAAACACAGGTGGGAGATGGAGTGCAGGTCAGGGGAAGCGGGTTGCTGGAAACCAGGTGTAGAGGCTGAGGCTGGAGCGAGAGGGGTTGAGACAGGGTAAGCAGGTCAGGAAGGGAATCCAAGGGAGTAGTAGAGTGGGGAATCCACAGACAGGGACCAGAGTCAGAGCGGGCAGAACTGTAGTGGAGAGGAAAACAGCACCAGGCAAGGAAAACAGGCACAACAGGATACAGGATCTGAATAGTAACAAACGGCTAGAAACGTAGACTGACTGAGCAGAGATTACTGGGGGAGTGGTGACAGGTCAAGGAGACACAGGATGAGCAGTAGAAGGCGTTGCAGGAGCAGATGTGACAGAGATGGACAATTTCAACATGTGGAGCTGTTAAATGGAAGTCAGGCCTGCACCATTAATGTGGCCCAACCATCACAGGACAACACAGGACATCACATGTCAACCATCACAGGACACCAGATATTCTGTTTGTTCCTGTCAGTAAATTCACTGGGCACACACCTCACTCGCTCTCTGTAAGTATGCCTGATTATCATTTTACAACAAAATAAAGTTTGGGTTGTGTTATAATATTAAAGTATGTTTTGGATATGAATCTGAATGTAAGACATACATTTGGACTATAGTTTCATATACTGCATTACATGTTTCATTTTCACATGAGAAAATAAAGTAAGGTTACAGTTTTTCTCAATTGCCTACAAAGGTTTTTGAAACTGTGTGCAAACGTACCTATATAGTGAACAATAATGATCAAATGACCAAATACATTTGCCAAACGTCTAATCACTTTCTTTGCCTTTGTATCCGGATTGCATATTTTAGACTCCTTTTTGCAAAACCGAAATGAAAATGGCATCATTGAATACATTATTCACTGTTAAGTGTTTTGTTCTTAGAATATTAAAGGCTTGATTCACTATATTTTTAACCAAATCTACAAATGTTATGTAAATGAGTTGTTATTGAAGGGTCAATATAGTGATGCAGGTCTTTAGATGTTGTACACATGAAATTGTGTCATTCCGAACTTTATCCGCAATGTTATATTCCCTTTTGTGCGATTTTAGCGGTTTTCCCCACTAGCGGTTTGATTTGGTAAAAATATTGTGAACAAATCCTTTAACACATTGTTTTGATTAGAATTAACATGTGTGCCAATGTGTTCACTGTTTCCAGCAATCAGTCCAATTTAAACCACTCCATCAGTGCTATATCATGTATAATATAGGGAAGATCTAGCCAATGGAGACTGTTTAATTTTTATGATATTTTTTTACAACATTGCAGACATGCAGAGATGCTGAGAATGAGTTGGGTTACTTCTCAGCAGGGGTTGGAACCAAAATTATATTACCCATAGGCCCTTATCATCAGTCAATATTTAGACTATAAACCATTTGCTTTTCTAAACCATTGATTGCATGAGAAACACAGTTTTTGTGTTTCGATGCTGCCTTTTACATGCACTGAAACCACAAAAGTGTTTTCAAAACAGTCTTTCAAAAACACCAATATACAGGTTGAAGAACCACTTACACCAGATCTCAATTTAGGGGCGCTACTTTTCCTAGTTAACCTGCTAAGGATGAAAGAACAGAGCAAGAACTTGAATGTGAACTGAGCCTGTGTGAGTAGCTTCTTGTTGAAGCGAGCTACATTGCTTTGTAACTTTGACTTTCTAGATGCTGAACCAGTGGCGTACCTCAGTTTTGCAGCGCCCCCGCAAGGTCTGAACAAGAGTTATTCTAATAATAGAATAAGGGTTATTCTAATCTCATGCTATTATACACATTTTGCCATGAGGCTGAGAGAATTTAGCATTTTAAAGCAAATGGCCTGCTATTCTATGCCAGAGCCATAGGGAAGTAAGAGTGTTCTTGCATCCTAGGTCTGGGTGTCTGAGACTACTTGTTGATGAAGGTCTACAAACCTATAAGCAGACCAGCCTACGTACTGAACTGTCCATAGTTTCCATTTTCTTTTTGATTAGGAACAATACTTGGTACATGTATGAAATTGTTTGGTACAAATGCATAAAAGGAGAGTAATTGGCCATCATTTTGGTCCTTTTGTTAGTTGTATTTCTAATTTTGATCATCATGATTTAGTGACTGCAAAGAAAATATACTGTATTATTTAATGGACAGACTCATTTCCTGTTTTATCAGCTTAACTTGGGGTACGCATTGTTGTGTTAATCTTACCGTGTTCTTTTTATGAATGTATTTGCAATTTTTGATTTGCAATCTTATAGTTTTGATTAATGTATTTCTTGTTTTGATAAAGGCCACAGAGTTCTGTCTTGTGTTAACTGTTTTGAAAATTGACTTCATTGTTCCCCCCCAAAATATTTTTTTGCAATGGCGGAAAATGGAAAACATAAAAAAAGGATCTGTCAAAAATGCAGGTCTTTGGCCACATGAGTTTGGCCTTGAAAAGAAGAATACATATGCAGAAGATACCTCCTCCCTACTGTTAAATATGCTGCTGGATCTTTCATGTTATGGGGCTATTTTGCTTCTTTACCAACTATCAAGACATTTAAGTTAAAAACCTGGTTGCCTCTGGCAGGAGGCTGCTGGTTCCTGATCTTTTGAAAACAGAATTTTGAGGAGTCATCTGAAGCTTGCGAGGAATGGGTGATGCAGTAGTGGAGGGGCGCAGTGCTGAGGCAGAGGGCTCGTTGTGATGATGACTGGCTACTACTCTAATCAAATCAAAGTTTATTTGTCATATGCGCCGAATACAACAGGTACAACCTTACAATGAAATGCTTACTAACAGGCCCTAAGCAACAGTACAATTTTAAAGTAAAAAATAGGTATTAGGTGAACAATAGAACAGTATGGGCACAGGGACTATGGTGGTCTGCTTGAAACATGTTGGTATTACAGACTCAATCAGGGACATGTTGAAAATGTCAGTGAAGACACCTGCCAGTTAGTCAGCACATGCCCGGAGCACACGTCCTGGTTTGGCTAATGAGAGTATGATCACACAGTCGTCCGGAACAGCTGATGCTCTCATTCATGCCTCAGTGTTGCTTGCCTCGAAGCGAGCAAGGGATTTAGCTCGTCTGATAGGCTCGTGTCACTGGGCAGCTTGCGGCTGTGCTTCCCTTTGTAGTCTGTAATAGTTTTCAAGCCCTGCCACATAAGACAAGCATCAGAGCCGGTGTAGTACAATTCAATCTTAGCCCTTTATTGGCGCTTTGCCTGTTTGATGGTTCATCAGAGGGCGTAGCAGGATTTCTTATAAGTCCAGCACCTTGAAAGCGGCAGCTCTACCCTTTAGCTCAGTGCGAATGTTGCCTATAATCCATGGCTTCTGGTTGGGGTTTGTATGTACAGTCAATGTGGAGACGACGTCCTCGATGCACTTATTGATAAAGCCAGTGACTGATGTGGTGTACTCCTCAATACAATCGGAAGAATCCAAGAACATGTTCCAGTCTGTGATAGCAAAACAGTCCTGTGGTTTAGCATCTTCTTCATCTGACCACTTTTTTATAGACCGAGTCACAGGTGCTTCCTTCTTTAATTGTTGCTTGTAAGCAGGAATCAGGAGGATAGAATTGTGGTCAGATTTACCAAATCGAGGGCGAGGGAGATCTTTGTACACGTCTCTGTGTGGAGTACAGGTGATCTAGAATTTTCTTCCCTCTCATCATCATTTAACATGATAGAAATGAGGTAAAACTGATTTGAATGTCCCTGCATTAAAGTCCCTTGCCTCTGGTAGGATATTCGTGATTGTACCTCGTCTCATTTATTGTCCAATGATTGTACGTTGGCGAGTAATATTGACGGTCATGGCAGCTTTCCCACTCGCCTTCTCCGGATCCTTACGAGGCACCCCATCTATGTCCTCTGTATCTGCGTCTCTTTCTCTTGCCAATGTCGGGTTTTCGCAGTATATCCTGTGCTTCCTGCTTGTTGAATAAAAAGTCTCTGTCAAAGCCAAGGTGAGTGATCGATGTCCTGATATCCAGAGGCTATTTTTTTGCTGTAAGATACAGTGGCAGAAACATTATGTACAAAATAAGTTACAAATAAAGCGAAAAAACCTACATGAAAGCACAATTGGTTGGACGCCCGTAAAACTGCTGCCCTTTTCCGGCACCATTTTAGCCATTTTAGTCTCCAAACTGTGTGCGGTGAGCTTTCTGGTGCCCAAAGCTGCTGAGACATCACCCAAGTGGGTGCTACACATTGTGAAGGAGGAGAAGTCCAGTGGCTACAAGACTCTGGCTGGTTCCCAGAGTAGCCTTCTACAAGATCGTCACCAGACTCTTCATCAACCATCTCCCTGACCACCTTCCTCTGATCAAGCCATGAACTGACCCGCTCCATCTTTGGAGGATGCACTCAAAGACTTAGCCTTATGATGATGTATTGCTTGTTTGATCAATTATTATATTATTATTAACAAATGTATTTTGTTGACTGTACCTTTATGTTTCTGAGAACTGCAGGAGGGGAGATGACGCAAGGGCCTTGAGAAAAGAAGGAAGTCTGTTTGCAGTCTTTCTCTGGTCTGTGACAGGTAGCTATGGCCTCAATCTTTTTTCACTACCATATGAGTGTTGAATATCCTTATTGCTATTTAATCCTTAGTAACATGTTCATAAAATGACATTAAGAAATTCAGGGTCATATGCCATTGAGAGACCTGAGACAGAGTGACATTGCTACGTAGTGGTTCAGATTCTGGACAGAAGGTGGCAGATATCTTGGTAAACCAGGAGTAATGCTCTTTGTCACAGTTTTTCTTCAGTTGAAGGTGACACGCTCGGGTACCATAATGACACTGACCATAGCACCACCTTCCCTCTAACTGACAACTGCATCTACATCTGGAACAAGAATGGACACCCTCAACTTTGGCCTACTGCACGAGTACGACTTTACTCTGTTTGGTATAATACTGAAGATAGCTACGCCTGTGCTGTAGAAGGCAGTGAAGATCTCCGCTCTCCTGCAGTGTGTGTCCGGGGTCAGAGCTGCAACAGAGTGACATACACAAACCGGAAAATGTGGGCTTTAGGGCTCATCAGTGGATATATCCTGCACTTCTAGCCAGAGTTCTAATATTTTCACATTCACTCCCTGGTTTAGTCCTAAACAGAGTCATAGATGGAGTAATGAGTCCGTCCCTGAGAGTCTAAGCCTAGACCCTGCATATGCAGGTTGAGTGGCTCACGAATATAACATGAGTCACTCCACCCTGAGGCACGCAATGAGCTGTATACGGCCATAAACAAACGGGAACCCGCTCATCCAGAGGTGGCACTCTTTGTGGCTGGGGACTTTAATGCAGGGGAACTTAAATCCATTTTCTGTTTATAAACAAAAACTAAAGTTGGAAGCACCAGTGACTCGGTCAATAAATAATTGGTCAGATGAAGCAGATGCTAAACTACAGGACTGTTTTGCTATCACAGACTGGAACATGTTCCGGGATTCTTCCGATGGCATTGAGTATACAATATCATTCACTGACTTCATCAATAAGGGCATTGATGACGTCGTCCCAGTGACTGTACGTACATACCGCAACCAGATGCCATGGATTACAGGCAACATTTGGACAGAGCTAAAGGCTAGAGCTGCCACTTTCAAGGAGCAGGACTCTAACCCGGAAACGTATAAGAAATTCTGCTATGCCCTGCGACGAACCATCAAACAGGCAAAGCGTCAATACATGATTAAGATCGAATTGTACTACAAAGGCTCCAATGCACGTCTGATGTGGCAGGGCTTGCAAACTATTACAGACTACAAAGGGAAGCACAGCCGAGAGCTGCCCAGTGACACGAGCCTACCAGACGAGCTAAATTACTTCTATGCTCGCTTCGAGGCAAGTAACACAGAAACACGCATGAAAGCATCAGCTGTTCCGGACGACTGTGTGATCACGCTCTCCGCAGCCAATGTGAGTAAGACCTTTAAACAGGTCAACATTCACAACGCCGCAGGGAAAGATGGATTACCAGGGCGTGTACTCCGAGCATGCACTAACCAACTGGCAAGTGTCTTCACTGACATTTTCAACCTCTCCCTGTCTGAGTCTGTAATGCCAACATGTTTCAAGCAGACCACCATAGTCCCTGTGCCCAAGAAAACTAAGGTACCCTGCCTAAATGACTACCGACCCATAGCACTTACGTCTGTAGCCATGAAATGCTTTGAAAGGCATTTCATGGCTCACATTAACACCATTATCCCAGAAACTCTAGAACCACTCCAATTTGCATACCACCCAAATAGATCCCAACATATTTTGGGGCGGCAGGTAGCCTAGTGGTTAAAGTGTTGGGCCAGTAACCAAAAGGTTTCTAGATCGAATCCCTGAGCAGACAATGTAAAAATCTGTCGTTCTGAACAAGGCAGCTAACCCACTGTTCCTAGGCCGTCATTGTAAATAAGAATTTGTTCTTAACTGACTTGCCTGGTTAAATAAGTAAAATATAAATCCATAGATGACTTTTCATACCTGGACAAAAGGAACACCTATGTAAGAAAGTTATTCCTTGACTACAGCTCAGTGTTCAACACCATAGTGCCCTCAATGCTCATCATTAAGCTAAGGACCCTGGGACTAAACACCTCCCTCAGCAACTGGAACTTGGGCTGCCCCCAGGTGGTCAGGGTAGGTAACAACACATCCGCCATGCTGATCTTCAACAAGGTGACCCCTCAAGGGTGTGTGCTCCCTGTTCACTCATGACTGCCAGGCACAACACCATCATTAAGTTTGCTGATGACACAACAGTGGTAGTCCTGATCACCAACAATGATGAGACAGCCTATAGGGAGAAGGTCGGAGACCTCACAGTGTGGTATAACGACAGCAACCTCTCCCTCAATGTGATCAAGACAAAGGAGATGATTTTTTGTCAACAAGAAAAGCAGGACTGAGCACTCCCCCATTCTCATCGACGGGGCTGTAGTGGAGCAGGTTGAGAGCTTCAAGTTTCTTGGCGTCCATATCACCAACAAACTAACATGGTCCAAGCACACCAAGACAGTCGTGACAAATCCTATTCCCCCTCAGGAGACTGAAAAGATTTGGCATGGGTCCTCAGATCGTAAAAAGGTTTGACAGCTGCACCATCAAGAGCATCCTGACGGGTTGCATCCCTGCCTGGTATGGCGACTGCTTGGCCTCTGACCGCAAGGCACTACAGAGGGTAGTGCATACGGCCCAGTACATCACTAGGGCCAAGCTTCCTGCCATCCAGGATCTCTGTACCAGGCGTTGTCAGAGGAAGGCCCTAAAAATTGTCAAAGACTCCAGCCACCCCAGTCATAGACTGTTCTCTCTGCTACCACACGGCAAGCGGTACCAGAGCGCCAAGTATAGGTATAAACAGCTTCTATCCCCAAGCCATAAGACTTCTGAACATCTAATCAAATCTATGCATAGTCACTTTAATAACTCTACCTATAATGTACATATTACCTGAATTACCTCGACTAACCGGTGCCCCTGCACATTGACTCTGTACCGGTACCCCCTGTATATAGCCTCGCTATTGTTATTTTACTGCTGCTCTTTAATTATTTGTTACCTTACTTTTTTTGTATAATTTTAAAATCTGCGTTGTTGGTTAAAAAGGGTTTGTAAGTAAGCATTTCACTGTAAGGTGTAGTACACCTGTTTTATTCGGCGCATGTGACAAATACAATTTTATTTTATTTTATTTGGTGCTTTTCTAGTCCTCATTCTGTAGAGAAGATCCACAGGAAGTAATGTCACAGCGGACACACCTGATCCACACAGTTCTGACCCGAACAGTGACACGTACACAGCTCTGAACATGAATACCGCCCAATGCGCCAGCACTTTTGAGAGAGGCTGTATCCCTAGTCTATGAGACCATCTCAGAGTCTGAGGACGTTCCAGTGTATGAGATAATCAAGGGACGAGAATCCCCACAGAGCCTGGACTGAAGGGCATTTGACCAGAAATGGACTGGCCATAGGGCAGTTCTGGCAAATATTAGACGGGCTGGTCCATCTTAAGCCCAGTCACTCGCACCAGCTGGCGCATTGGGCGGTAACAAAGGCTCTCCACTTCTGTTGGTCTATGACCATGTTCTCCACCATGCCCCAGCTCTGCTGTTTTTACGTCCAGTAGGGCTGTCTAAATTGGGCACCAAACCAAAGATATCTACCCAACATCTCTACTTTATATTGATCCATGTGGGGTCTTTTTTTATCCAATGAGTTTAAGCAGTTCGATAACATACCTTGAAGTATCTAGAAATTACTATTGCTAATTTACTATTGCTGAATTACAGTAAATGTCATTATTAATGTATATGCTTTTTTATATACATGTTTATTGCTCTCTGTCATTTACCAAGCCAGATTTTATATTACGTAATGTACTTTACTCAGCTTCTAATGTAAATTATTTTATGATATTTCAGTCAAAGACAAAATGGCTCTTGACGTTGTTATCAGACAAAACTGTGCAACATGGCACATTTTATGTTCACTCCATGTTGATTTACATCATAATTTTCACACTTTTTCAGAACAATTGTCCTTGTTCAAAGATGATAATCAAGTTCTGAGTAAAGTATATCATGTTGAAAATATGACAGTTTAAAGGCAGTAAATACATTTTATGTTGGCAATTTAAGAGGTGTGAAATGTTTCATTTACAGAGAGAGTGAACACACTGTTTCTTTTGCCACGTGTCCTCATTTCCGGGTGTATTCCTGTGTGTGTGTGTGTGTGTGTGTGTGTGTGTGTGTGTGTGTGTGTGTGTGTGTGTGTGTGTGTGTGTGTGTGTGTGTGTGTGTGTAGCCAGTTCGTGTCTGCTCAGTAGCTACAGATAATGACATCAGTAAGCAGACATGTTGGATGATGTATCGGGGAATGTAAACATGCAGGGCCTTCTCCACCCCTCCCTCTCCCAGTTTTCTTCTCCTTTATCTCTCTTCATCTCCTGCCTTCTAATTCTTGTAGCCTCTCTCTCTCTCGCTTGCTCTTTCTCGCTCTCTCTCTCTCTTGCTCTTTCTCTCTCTCGCTCTCTCTCTCTTTCTCTCTCTCACTCTCTCTTGCTTGCTCTCTCTCTCTCTCTCTCTCTCTCTCGCTCTCTCTCTCTGTCACTGTCTCTCTCTCTTGCTCTTTCTCTCTCTCGCTCTCTCTCTCTCTCTCTCTGTCACTGTCTCTCTCTCTCTCTCTCTCTCTCTCTCTCTGTCACTGTCTCTCTCTCTCTCACTCTCGCTCTCAATTCAATTTCAATTCAATTCAATTCAATTCAAGGGCTTTATTGGCATGGGAAACATGTGTTAACATTGCCAAAGCAAGTGAGGTAGACAACATACAAAGTGAAAATATAAAGTGAAAAACAACAAAAATTAACAGTAAACATGACACATACAGAGGTTTCAAAACAGTAAAGACATTACAAATGTCATATTATATATATATATATACAGTGTTTTAACAATGTACAAATGGTTAGAGGACACAAGATAAAATAAATAAGCATAAATATGGGTTGTATTTACAATGGTGTGTGTTCTTCACTGGTTGACCTTTTCTCGTGGCAACAGGTCACAAATCTTGCTGCTGTGATGGCACACTGTGGAATTTCACCCAGTAGATATGGGAGTTTTTCAAATTTGGATTTGTTTTCGAATTCTTTGTGGATCTGTGTAATCTGAGGGAAATATGTCTCTCTAATATGGTCATACATTGGGCAGGAGGTTAGGAAGTGCAGCTCAGTTTCCACCTCATTTTGTGGGCAGTGAGCACATAGCCTGTCTTCTCTTGAGAGCCATGTCTGCCTACGGCGGCCTTTCTCAATAGCAAGGCTATGCTCACTGAGTCTGTACATAGTCAAAGCTTTCCTTAATTTTGGGTCAGTCACAGTGGTCAGGTATTCTGCCGCTGTGTACTCTCTGTTTAGGGCCAAATAGCATTCTAGTTTGCTCTGTTTTTTTGTTAATTCTTTCCAATGTGTCAAGTAATTATCTTTTTGCTCTCTCTCTCTCTCTCTCTCTCTTTGTCACTGTCTCTCTCTCTCTCTCTCTCTCTCTCGCTTGCTCTTTCTCTCTCTCTCTCTCTCTTGCTCTTTCTCTCTCGCTCTCTCTCTTTCTCTCTCTCACTCTCTCTCTCTCACTCTCTCTCTCTCTCTTGCTTGCTCTCTCTCTCTCTCGCTCTCTCTCTCTCTCTGTCACTGTCTCTCTCTCTTGCTCTTTCTCTCTCTCGCTCTCTCTCTCTCTCTCTCTCGCTCTCTCTCTCTGTCACTGTCTCTCTCTCTTGCCCTTTCTCTCTCTCTCTCTCTCTCTCTCTCTCTCTCTGTCACTGTCTCTCTCTCTCTCACTCTCGCTCTCTCTCTCTCTCTCTGTCACTGTCTCTCTCTCTCTCTCTCTCGCTCTCTCTCTCGCTCTCTCTCTGTCACTGTCTCTCTCTCTCTCTCTCTCTCTCTCTCTCTCTCTCTCTCTGTCACTGTCTCTCTCTCTCTCACTCTCGCTCTCTCTGTCTCTGTCTCTGTCTTTTTCAGAATGTATTCTGGTGCCTTTTCTCACTCTCCCTTGGTATGTTCACTCTCCCTTGGTATGTTCTCTTTCCCTTGGTATCTTCTCTCTCCCTTGGTATGTTCACTCTCCCTTGGTATGTTCTCTCTCCCTTGGTATGTTCTCTCTCCCTTGGTATGTTCACTCTCCCTTGGTATGTTCACTCTCCCTTGGTATGTTCACTCTCCCTTGGTATGTTCACTCTCCCTTGGTATGTTCTCTCTCCCTTGGTATGTTCACTCTCCCTTGGTATGTTCTCTCTCCCTTGGTATGTTCACTCTCCCTTGGTATGTTCTCTCTCCCTTGGTATGTTCACTCTCCCTTGGTATGTTCTCTCTCCCTTGGTATGTTCACTCTCCCTTTGTATGTTCACTCTCCCTTGGTATGTTCTCTCTCCCTTGGTATGTTCTCTCTACCTTGGTATGTTTTCTCTCCCATGGTATGTTCACTCTCCCTTGGTATGTTCTCTCTCCCTTGGTATGTTCACTCTCCCTTGGTATGTTCTCTCTCCCTTGGTATGTTCACTCTCCCTTGGTATGTTCTCTCTCTCTTGGTATGTTCTCTCTCTCTTGGTATGTTCTCTCTCTCTTGGTATGTTCACTCTCCCTTGGTATGTTCACTCTCCCTTGGTATGTTCACTCTCCCTTCGTATGTTCACTCTCCCTTGGTATGTTCTCTCTCCCTTGGTATGTTCACTCTCCCTTGGTATGTTCACTCTCCCTTGGTATGTTCTCTCTCCCTTGGTATGTTCACTCTCCCTTCGTATGTTCTCTCTCCCTTGGTATGTTCACTCTCCCTTCGCATTTTCTCTCTCCCTTGGTATGTTCACTCTCCCTTGGTATGTTCTCTCTCTCTCTTGGTATGTTCTCTCTCTCTTGGTATGTTCTCTCTCCCTTGGTATGTTCTCTCTCCCTTGGTATGTTCACTCTCCCTTGGTATGTTCACTCTCCCTTGGTATGTTCTCTCTCCCTTGGTATGTTCACTCTCCCTTTGTATGTTCACTCTCCCTTGGTATGTTCTCTCTCCCTTGGTATGTTCTCTCTACCTTGGTATGTTTTCTCTCCCATGGTATGTTCACTCTCCCTTGGTATGTTCTCTCTCCCTTGGTATGTTCACTCTCCCTTGGTATGTTCTCTCTCCCTTGGTATGTTCACTCTCCCTTGGTATGTTCTCTCTCTCTTGGTATGTTCTCTCTCTCTTGGTATGTTCTCTCTCTCTTGGTATGTTCACTCTCCCTTGGTATGTTCACTCTCCCTTGGTATGTTCACTCTCCCTTCGTATGTTCACTCTCCCTTGGTATGTTCTCTCTCCCTTGGTATGTTCACTCTCCCTTGGTATGTTCACTCTCCCTTGGTATGTTCTCTCTCCCTTGGTATGTTCACTCTCCCTTCGTATGTTCTCTCTCCCTTGGTATGTTCACTCTCCCTTCGCATTTTCTCTCTCCCTTGGTATGTTCACTCTCCCTTGGTATGTTCTCTCTCTCTCTTGGTATGTTCTCTCTCTCTTGGTATGTTCTCTCTCCCTTGGTATGTTCTCTCTCCCTTGGTATGTTCACTCTCCCTTGGTATGTTCACTCTCCCTTGGTATGTTCACTCTCCCTTGGTATGTTCACTCTCCCTTGGTATGTTCTCTCTCCCTTGGTATGTTCACTCTCCCTTGGTATGTTCTCTCTCCCTTGGTATGTTCTCTCTCCCTGTTGTAACTGGGTGTGGGTTTGCTTCTTTATTTGTCTTGGCCTTAGTGTTCACTGCCAGTCAGACGATCGTACTCCGTTTATCACTTCATTGAGGTGTTCTCTGATTCGTGTGACAGTTCAACTGTTTAGAGATCGCTGTTACTGTAAGTAGGCATTCTTGTCACAGGGAGTGAGGGAGGGAGGAGAGAACAAGAGAGTGGGGACTGAGAGAGGGTCCTCAGTACCTGTTCACCTGTCAAGTAAAGCAAGAAGGGGAAGAGAGAGGAATGGAGAAAGAATAGAGTGAGAGATGGACAGAGGAAGAAGTAAGACAGGAGGAAAATAATTCCTGTTCTGAAATATCATAAAATGGGATTGTTCTTCCCTCACTACGGGATTGTTCTTCCCTCACTACGGGCTTGTTCTACCCTCACTACGGGCTTGTTCTTCCCTCACTACGAGATTGTTCTTCCCTCACTACGAGATTGTTCTTCCCTCACTACGAGATTGTTCTTCCCTCACTACGAGATTGTTCTTCCCTCACTACGAGATTGTTCTTCCCTCACTACGAGATTGTTCTTCCCTCACTACGGGATTGTTCTTCCCTCACTACGGGCTTGTTCTTCCCTCACTACGAGATTGTTCTTCCCTCACTACGGGATTGTTCTTCCCTCACTACGAGATTGTTCTTCCCTCACTACGAGATTGTTCTTCCCTCACTATGGGATTTTTCTTCCAAATGTGCCTAATTGGTTTATTAATACATTTTCAAGTTCATAATTGTTCACTCTCCTCAAACAACACTCTCCTCACTCTCCTCAAAAAATTGGGGTGGCAGGGTAGCCTTGTGGTTAGAGTGTTGGACTAATAACCGAAGCTGACGAGGAGCTGACGAGGTACAAATCTGTCGTTCTGCCCCCGAACAGGCTGTTCCTAGAACGTCATTGAAAATAAGAATTTGTTCTTATCTGACTTGCATAAAGGTAAAATAGCATGGTGTTCTTTCACTGTAATAGCTACTGTAAATTGGACAGTGCAGTTAGATTGACGAGAATTTAAGCTTTCTGCCCATATCAGATATGTCTATGTCCTGGGAATTGTGTTTGTTACTTACAACCTCATGCTAATCACATTAGCCTGCTTTAGCTCAACCGTCCCATGTGGGGACACCAACCTCATAGAGGTTTAAAGCAGGACTGAGCTAGGATTATTCATGGTCACGCTTGTGTGTGTGTGTGTGTCAGAGATGAGCAAAGACAATTTCAAAATACTAATTTTAGTTTCAAGTTCAAGTTTTAAAGTCAAATGGCCCAAGTACAGTGCAAGCTCCTGACCCCAAAATACAGTAATCAATAACAATGTAATACTAAAAATAACAAGGTAGGACAAAAACACACAAGAAATAAAAATAAGAAATGAGAAGATGAAAGAAGGTAAGCATGCTATATACAGGGTCAGTTCGAGTACTATATTTACAATGTGCAGGGACACTCGAGGGATGGAGGTAGATACAGTGCATTTGGAAGGTATTCAGACCCCTTGATTTTCTCCACATGTTGTTACATTACAGCCTTATTCTAAAATGTATTAAAAAATGTAAAAAATCTCTCATCAATATACACACAATAGTCCATAATGACAAAGCAAAAACGGGTTTTTAGAAATTTTTGCAAATGTATTAAATTTAAAAAACTGATATCACATTTACACAAGCATTCATACCCTTTACTCAGTACTTTGATGAAGCACCTTTAGCAACAATTACAGCCTTGAGTCTTCTTTTTTATGGTGCTACAAGCTTGGCACACCTGTATTTGGGGAATTTCTCCCATTCTTCTCTGCAGATCCTCTCAAGCTCTGTCAGATTGGATGGGGAGCGTCGCTTTACAGCTATTTCCAGGTCTCTCCAGAGATGTTTGATTGGGTTCAAGTCCGGGCTCTGGCTGGGCCACTCAAGGACATTTAAAGACTTGTCCCGAAGCCACTCCTGGTTTATCTTGGCTGTGTGCTTATGGTCGTTGTCCTGTTGGAAGGTGAACCTTTGCCCAAGTCTGAGGACCTGAGCGCTCTGGAGCAGGTTTTCATTTTTTTTTAACCTTTATTTAACTAGGCAAGTCAGGTAAAAATTCAAATTCTTATTTACAATGATGGCCCGACCAAACCCTCCTCTAACCCGGACGACGCTGGGCCAATTGTGCGCCTCCTTATGGGGCTCCCGATCACGGCTGGTTGTGATACAGCCCAGGATCGAACCCAGGTCTGTAGTGACACCTCTAGCACTACGTAAATGTAAATAAGGTATTTCTGTTTTTTATTTTTAATACATTTGCAAAAAAATTCTAAAAACCTGTTTTCACTTTGTCTTTATGGGCTATTGTGTGTAGATCGATGCGGAAAATTTTTTACTTAATCGATTTTAGAATAAGGCTGTAACGTAACAAAATGTGGAAAAGGGGAAGGGGTCTGAATACTATCTGAATTCACTGTATAGAGATCCTGGATGGCAGGGAGCTCAGTGGGCAGTGCTATTGCCATACCAAGCAGTGATGCAGCCAGTCAAGATTCTCACAATGGTACAGCTATAGAACTTTTTGAATATTTGAGGGCCCACACCAACACTTTCAGCCTTCTGAGGGGGATTAGGCGCTGCCGAACAATGCATCAAAACAGAATATAAAATGTTTTTGCAAAGTATTGTATTTAATCAAAATACGGTTGTTTATGAAACATTTGCAAGTACATGCCACTACAACAACATTCTCAGTAAAGGTTTAAAAAATAATAATAATACTTGCTGTGACTGTGATATGTGATTGTTTATCTACCTTAGCTGAATGCATTGACTGTAAGTGCTCTGGATGACCAAAATGTAAATGTTTATGTCAAAATAACCAATTGCAAAGCACACTGGGTATTATTATTGGTCTTGTTTCAGGGGTGGAGCTAATTAGAATAATGCCCTGCATGCTTTGCAAGTGTTCATTTTCACATTTACATAGACATTTTGTTCATTTAGCCATAGTGCCATCAGACATCTGATACCAATGCAGGGTATAAATTGAAAGCCGCAAAATAGAAATTACAGGTCTCAAAAGTACAAAATACATTGGATTGTAGTTAAACCCAGTGAAATACAAATTACAAGTGATTTAAATACCTATTTCAAATACATGTAACAGAATTACTGCCTATCTCTGGTGCGTGCATGTGTGTTTTCTAGACTAAAAGTGGAGTGTTTTGGTAAGTTAAAAACTAATCTGGGAACTCCATTTTGAAACATGTTTGCAACACCATAGCTCCTCTCTCAGGTTGTATCACATTACAGTCTTTTAGAGTCACTCTGAAATAGTGAACTCTGTAAATGTTTCGTAACTCATCTCCCCATTCCCTCACCAGAGCATGAGACAACTTTACGGGAGTAAGAAAATAAAAACCACATAAATCCGTCATCAGGTACTGAACACAGCTCAGTCACCCAGATCAGAGGTACAGTATGAGTATAGCTGGTCTGACTAGTAAGTTGGCCAGGCGTCTTGGGGCTAGACTGACTGATTGGGGCTGGGCTAGTGAGTGATGAGATGGCTGGTGACAGGCAGGGGTTGGAACTGAAGTTATTTTCCAATCGTTTCATTCAGAACAGAATTTTAAAAACTGTTGTTCTGTTTCACTGTTCCCACCGCAAATTTGAAAAGTTCTAAACTGGTTTGAATCAAGAGAAAATACAGGTTTAAATCCTTCCTTTTTGTTCCTTTCTTAACCTGTGAAATCTACCGTTTTTTACATTTAGGTTATTAAATTACTTCACCAATCAGTGCGGATAGAGCAGGCAAGCTAATTGTTCACATGCCTGATGGACAGACAAGTGTAGCCTATGGCGCAAGATGGGCTGACATTTTGCATGTGGGGAGAGAGTGAGTGAGGGTGGAGGAGGAGGCTGGAAGCGCTGGGCATCTTGTTATGACATGCATTATCTGAATTACGTCCACAGAATTATACCTAGGAGGAGCGGCTTCTATGAAGGAAACTTTGAATGTCCTGTGAGCTAGTTAACTAAAAAGCATGTGTGTGCAGAGCAGCACCAGAATTAAAAGCATTTCTTACCTTTTTGTAGTTAACAAATCCACTTACAGTTGACTGGGACAGCATTAGCAAGTCAGAAATTTGATTAACTGACCTGTCGGAAAGGTGTCATCCTATGTTGATACCACATTGAAAGTCACTGAGCTCTTCAGTAAGGCCATTCTACTGCCAATGTTTGTCTATGGAGATTGCATGGCTGTGTGCTCAATGTTATACACCTGTCAGCAACAGGTTAGGCTGAAATTGCTGAATCCACAAATTTTAAGGGGTGTCCACATACTTTTGTAAACACACACACACACTCACACACACACACACAGAGTCTTGCACAGCTATCCTTGTGCGGACACAAAATTCAGTCACATTCCTTAACCCTAACCCTAAACCTAACCCATACTCTCTCCCATACTCTTACCCTAAGCATTTGAGCATTTGCTTCCTGAGGAATCTCTACCTGAAAATACATGATCTAAGTGATTGATAGATGGTATTCAGCAGTCATAAAAGTATGCCTTATTTACTTTGGAAAACTACTAAAATAGGGATTTTGTCAGGCAGCAGATCTAAAGAGATGAGATGATGACTTGGAATGAAATAATAAAGTCATCAAATAAAACAAATGTAATCTACACAACAACTGAAATGTGATTTAAGTATTTGATTAAAGTAAAGTAGAGTGATTAAATTATGGTTTGTATTTTGTATTTTATTAGGGATCCCCATTAGCTGCTTCCAAGTCACTCATCCTGGAGTCCAAAGAGGACTACCTGACATGATGACTCCTTGCTGTCCCCAGTCCACCTGACCGTGCTGCTGCTCCAGTTTCAACTGTTCTGCCTTATTATTATTCGACCATGCTGGTCATTTATGAACATTTGAACATCTTGGCCATGTTCTGTTATAATCTCCACCCGGCACAGCCAGAAGATGACTGGCCACCCCACATAGCCTGGTTCCTCTCTAGGTTTCTTCCTAGGTTTTGGCCTTTCTAGGGAGTTTTTCCTAGCCAAACAAACAGTTTAATAAGTGATAAACAGCAATAGCAGTAGGATGGTAGGTAGCCTAGAGGTTAAGAGCATGGGCTAGTAACTGGAAAGTTGCTGGTTGAAATCCCTATGCCTACAAGGTGAAAATCTGGTGATGTTTCCTTGAGCAAGACACTGAACCTTAAATGCTCCTCTAAGTCGCGCTGGATAAAAACATCGGAAATATGTCACTACCATCATGGGACTTGTATTAGTTGTTTTATTCTGACTTGTTACAGCATTCAACACACATAATGCATAGTGCATTTAATGTTTAAAAAAATTATTATTTTTTAATAATCAAACTGAACCAGTCTCATAAAGCACTAATTACTCAGCAATATTGTTCACATATATGATCTGTTACTATAAGCTATATATCACAGTGTCATGTTTCAAAGGAGCTGTCACTGGTGTCATATTTCATAGGAGCTGTCACTGGTGTCATATTTCATAGGAGCTGTCACTGGTGTCATATTTCCTGTCACTGGTGTATTATTTCACAGGAGATGTCACTGGTGTCAAATTTCATAGGAGCTGTCACTGGTGTCAAATTTCATAGGAGCTGTCACTGGTGTCATATTTCCTTCCACTGGTGTCATATTTCATAGGCGCTGTCACTGGTGTCATATTTCATAGGAGCTGTCACTGGTGTCATATTTCATAGGAGCTGTCACTGGTGTCATATTTCCTTCCACTGGTGTCATATTTCATAGGCGCTGTCACTGGTGACATATTTCATAGGAGCTGTCACCGGTGTCATATTTCAATGGACCTGTCACTGGTGTCATATTTCCTTCCACTGGTGTCATATTTCATAGGAGCTGTCCCCGGTGTCAAATTTCATGTCACTGGTGTCATATTTCCTTCCACTGGTGTCATATTTCATAGGCGCTGTCACTGGTGTCATATTTCATAGGAGCTGTCACTGGTGTCATATTTTAATGGACCTGTCACTGGTGTCATATTTCATAGGAGCTGTCACTGGTGTCATATTTCCTTCCACTGGTGTCATATTTCATAGGAGCTGTCACTGGTGACATATTTCATAGGAGCTGTCACCGGTGTCATATTTCAATGGACCTGTCACTGGTGTCATATTTCCTTCCACTGGTGTCATATTTCATAGGAGCTGTCCCCGGTGTCAAATTTCATGTCACTGGTGTCATATTTCCTTCCACTGGTGTCATATTTCATAGGCGCTGTCACTGGTGTCATATTTCATAGGAGCTGTCACCGGTGTCATATTTTAATGGACCTGTCACTGGTGTCATATTTCATAGGAGCTGTCACTGGTGTCATATTTCCTTCCACTGGTGTCATATTTCATAGGAGCTGTCACTGGTGTCATATTTCACAGGAGATGTCACTGGTGTCAAATGTCATAGGAGATGTCACTGGTGTCAAATGTCATAGGAGATGTCACTGGTGTCAAATGTCATAGGAGATGTCACTGGTGTCAAATGTCATAGGAGATGTCACTGGTGTCAAATTTCATAGGAGATGTCACTGGTGTCAAATTTCATAGGAGCTGTCCCCGGTGTCATATTTCCTGTCACTGGTGTCATTATTCCTGTCACTGGTGTCATATTTTATAGGAGCTGTCACTTGTGTCATATTTCCTGTCACTGGTGTCATATTTCATAGGAGATGTCAAATTTCATAGGAGGTGTCATTTGTGTCATATTTCACAGGAGATGTCACTGGTGTCAAATTTCATAGGAGATGTCACTGGTGTCATATTTCATAGGAGATGTCACTGGTGTCAAATGTCATAGGAGATGTCATTGGTGTCAAATTTCATAGGAGATGTCACTGGTGTCATATTTCCTTCCACTGGTGTCATATTTCATAGGCGCTGTCACTTGTGTCATATTTCATAGGAGCTGTCACTGGTGTCATGTTTCATTGGAGCTGTCACTGGTGTCATATTTCCTTCCACTGGTGTCATATTTCATAGGCGCTGTCACTGGTGTCATATTTCATAGGAGCTGTCACTGGTGTCATATTTCATAGGAGCTGTCACTGGTGTCATATTTCATAGGAGCTGTCACTGGTGTCATATTTCCTTCCACTGGTGTCATATTTCATAGGCGCTGTCACTGGTGACATATTTCATAGGAGCTGTCACCGGTGTCATATTTCAATGGACCTGTCACTGGTGTCATATTTCCTTCCACTGGTGTCATATTTCATAGGAGCTGTCCCCGGTGTCAAATTTCATGTCACTGGTGTCATATTTCCTTCCACTGGTGTCATATTTCATAGGCGCTGTCACTGGTGTCATATTTCATAGGAGCTGTCACCGGTGTCATATTTTAATGGACCTGTCACTGGTGTCATATTTCATAGGAGCTGTCACTGGTGTCATATTTCCTTCCACTGGTGTCATATTTCATAGGAGCTGTCACTGGTGTCATATTTCACAGGAGATGTCACTGGTGTCAAATGTCATAGGAGATGTCACTGGTGTCAAATGTCATAGGAGATGTCACTGGTGTCAAATGTCATAGGAGATGTCACTGGTGTCAAATTTCATAGGAGATGTCACTGGTGTCATATTTCATAGGAGCTGTCACTTGTGTCATATTTCCTGTCACTGGTGTCATATTTCATAGGAGATGTCACTGGTGTCAAATGTCATTGGAGATGTCACTGGTGTCAAATTTCATAGGAGCTGTCACTTGTGTCAAATTTCATAGGAGCTGTCACTGCTGCCATATTTCATAGGAGCTGTCCCCGGTGTCATATTTCCTGTCACTGGTGTCATATTTCCTGTCACTGGTGTCATATTTCCTTCCACTGGTGTCATATTTCATAGGCGCTGTCAGTGGTGACATATTTCATAGGAGCTGTCACCGGTGTCATATTTCAATGGACCTGTCACTGGTGTCATATTTCATAGGAGCTGTCACTGGTGTCATATTTCCTTCCACTGGTGTCATATTTCATAGGAGATGTCACTGGTGTCAAATGTCATAGGAGATGTCACTGGTGTCATATTTCCTTCCACTGGTGTCATATTTCACAGGAGATGTCACTGGTGTCAAATGTCATAGGAGATGTCACTGGTGTCAAATGTCATAGGAGATGTCACTGGTGTCAAATGTCATAGGAGATGTCACTGGTGTCAAATTTCATAGGAGATGTCACTGGTGTCAAATTTCATAGGAGCTGTCATTTGTGTCATATTTCCTGTTACTGGTGTCATATTTCACAGGAGATGTCACTGGTGTCAAATGTCATAGGAGATGTCATTGGTGTCAAATTTCATAGGAGATGTCACTGGTGTCATATTTCCTTCCACTGGTGTCATATTTCATAGGCGCTGTCACTTGTGTCATATTTCATAGGAGCTGTCACTGGTGTCATGTTTCATTGGAGCTGTCACTGGTGTCATATTTCCTTCCACTGGTGTCATATTTCATAGGCGCTGTCACTGGTGTCATATTTCATAGGAGCTGTCACTGGTGTCATATTTCATAGGAGCTGTCACTGGTGTCATATTTCATAGGAGCTGTCACTGGTGTCATATTTCCTTCCACTGGTGTCATATTTCATAGGAGCTGTCACTGGTGACATATTTCATAGGAGCTGTCACCGGTGTCATATTTCAATGGACCTGTCACTGGCGTCATATTTCATAGGAACTGTCACTGGTGTCATATTTCCTTCCACTGATGTCATATTTCATAGGCGCTGTCACTGCTGCCATATTTCATAGGAGCTGTCACTGGTGTCAAATTTCATAGGAGCTGTCACTGGTGTCAAATTTCATAGGAGCTGTCACTTGTGTCATATTTCCTGTCACTGGTGTCATATTTCACAGGAGATGTCACTGGTGTCAAATTTCATAGGAGTTGTCACTGGTGTCAAATTTCATAGGAGCTGTCACTTGTGTCATATTTCCTGTCACTGGTGTCATATTTCACAGGAGATGTCACTGGTGTCAAATGTCATAGGAGATGTCACTGGTGTCATATTTCATAGGACCTGTCACTGGTGTCATATTTCCTTGCACTGGTGTCATATTTCATAGGAGCTGTCACTGGTGTCATTTTTCATTGGAGCTGTCACTGGTGTCATATTTCCTTCCACTGGTGTCAAATTTTTTAGGTGCTGTCACTGGTGTCATATTTCATAGGAGCTGTCACTGGTGTCATATTTCCTTCCACTGGTGTCATATTTCATAGGAGCTGTCACTGGTGTCATTTTTCATTGGAGCTGTCACTGGTGTCATATTTCCTTCCACTGGTGTCACATTTCATAGGTGCTGTCACTGGTGTCATATTTCATAGGAGCTGTCACTGGGGTCATATTTCATAGGAGCTGTCACTGGTGTCATATTTCCTTCCACTGTTGTCATATTTCATAGGCGTTATCACTGGTGACATATTTCATAGGAGCTGTCCCCGGTGTCATATTTCCAGTCACTGGTGTCATATTTTATAGGAGCTGTCACTGGTGTCATAATTCCTGTCACTGGTGTCATATTTCATAGGAGCTGTCACTGGTGTCAAAATTCATAGGAGATGTCACTGGTGTCAAATTTCATAGGAGCTGTCACTGGTGTCAAATTTCATAGGAGCTGTCACTTGTGTCATTTCCTGTCACTGGTGTCATATTTCACAGATGTCACTGGTGTCAAATTTCATATGAGATGTCATTGGTGTCAAATTTCATAGGAGCTGTCACTGGTGTCAAATTTCATAGGCGTTGCCACTGGTGTCCTATTTCATAGGAGCTGTCACCGGTGTCATACTTCCTGTCACTGGTGTCGTATTTCATAGGCGCTGTCACTGGTGTCGTATTTCATAGGCGCTGTCACTGGTGTCATATTTCAATGGACCTGTCACTGCTGCCATATTTCATAGGAGCTGTCACTGGTGTCATATTTCATAGAAGATGTCACCGGTGTCATATTTCCTGCCACTGGTGCCAAATTTCATAGGCGCTGTCACTGGTGTCATATTTCATAGGAGCTGTCACTGGTGTCAAATTTGGAATCAGCAAACAGGTAATTGATATAAACTTAATTTCCAAATGCCTAGGATCCCCCACGCACAACATATTGGCTGTTTGAGTGTGTTTAACTGAAGATTGAAGCATTTAGCATATTCTGAAGATTAGACAATTCAGCACATATTTTACTATCTGCTGTAACTGCCGAAACTCCTCAATTGTGTGTGGGTGTTCAATAAACCATGTCCATGTCAAAGGTCAGTAACTGACGATTAGAGCAAAACGGAAGGGAAGAAAAAGAGAAAAGAAAGTGTGTGTCTGTGTGTGTGTCTGTGTGCATGTGTGTGTCTGTGTGCGTGCATGTATGTGTGTGTCTGTGTGTGCGTCTGTGTGTGTGTGTCCTGTGTGTGTCTGTGTAAGTCTGTGTGTGTGTGCGTGTCTGTGCGTGTGTGAGTGTCTATATGTGAAGTGTGTGTGTGTGTGTGTGTGTGTGCCTCTGTGAGGTAGGCTACAAGGACACCACTTATGTGTGTAGATACCTCTAGACTTTTGGGATAGGCTTTATAGAGAGAGAGAGAAAGACTGAGAAAGAGAGAGAGAGAGAGACCGAGAGAGAGAGAGAAAGTGAGAGAGAGACCGAGTGAGAGAGAGACTGAAAGAGAGACTGAGAGACTGATAAATAGCGAGACAAAGAGAGAAAGAGAGACAGACAGAGAGAGAGAGAGAGAGTGACTGAAAGAGAGACTGAGAAAGAGACAGAGACAGAGAGAAAGAGAAAAAAAGAGAGAGAGAGGCCAGACCACCAAGCAGGATTATCAAGATATGAGTGTATTGATGTGAGCTCAATCTGTGTGTGTGTGGGAGACAGAGATGAAAAGAGGGTGAATCAGATGTTTCCTTCATCCTGATCTACTGTGCCAGCTGAAGCGAGACAGGTCCTGTAACTACCGCCCCCATCACAGAACCCAGCCCAGAACCCAGACCTACACAGATGTAATGAGCAGTGCTCTGTTGTGTCTACCTGGAAATATATGTGTGTGTATGTGTGTATTAAATGTCAGCACTGTAATGTTGCATTAACTGGCTGCCTGCCTGCCTGCCTGACTCCTCTGTTAATAAAGAATCAGTGGAGGGAAAGATCTGCAATGGTGCTTCAGTCACACACACACACACACACACACACACACACACACACACACACACACACACACACACACACACACACACACACACACACACACACACACACACACACACACACACACACACACACACACACACACACACACACCTCCCACTTCCACTCCTCTGTGGCCTGCTCTGCATTTAAACACTTTAATTTGTCTTTTATAATGAAATAAACGTGTCTGCTGGATTATTATGATGATGATTCCTCCTTCTCCAGACTCCATGCTGTGATTGGATAATGACTTTGTTCTGACTGGCAGCTGGCCTATTGTGTGGTCCGGAGAGAGAAGGTGGCCAATGAATGGTATTTCTAATGAAACGCAATGATGATACCACTGTTAAAACTATCTGTGTGACGTGAGCTACATGTGACACAAATCAATTTAAATCAAGCAGTTTTTCCATGCTGTAGATGGTGGTGTAGATGAGGTTGGGTCTAGTCATGCTATGGATGGTGGTGTAGATGAGGCTGGGCCTAGTCATGCTATAGATGGTGGTGTAGCTGAGACTGGGTCTAGTCATGTCATGGAGGGTGGTGTAGATGAGGCTGGGCCTAGTCAGGTTATGCTAGTGGATGAGGAGAGTATAGTGGGGAAGGGTAGGCAACTATGGGGAGGGGGGGGGGGGTGGAGGAGGGTGTCATGCGGAAGAGGAAAAAGAGGGAGAAGAAAGGAGGTGTGAGGGGAGAGGCTGGTGTGGTCAAAGGCACCAAGGAACCTTTGCCTGGTGCTGGGGGGGAGGTCCCGACTAAAGAGAAAGGGCAGGTGGTCAGGATGGGAGACGGAGATGACTGGTCATCCCCAAAGCCAACACCTCTTTTGGCCACCTTTATTTCCAGTTCTCTGCTGCCAATGACTGGAATGAAATGCAAAATTCACTGAAGCTGGAGACTTATATCTCCCTCACTAACTTTAAGCATCAGCTGTCAGAGCAGCCTACTGATCACTGCACCTGTACACAGCCCATCTGTATATAGCCCAACCAACTACCTCATCCCCATATTGTTATTTATTTTTGCTCTTTTGCACACCAGTGTCCCTACTTGCACATCATCATCTGCACATCTATCACTCCAGTGTTAATGTCAAATTGTAATTATTTTGCCACTATGGCCTAGTTATTGCCTTACCTCCCTAATTTATTGCCTTACCTCCCTAAAAATGTGCTCCTCAAATGAGGTGTGTGGGGGTAGAATGCATGTAGTAAAGGCAGAAATTAACAACAAGGATTTTGTCCTTATAAATGTGTATGAGACTAACACAGGGAGGAATAGGGGGCATCTGTTTGTGTGTCTTAAACAGGAACTCTCATAGGTAACACCTGAGGAGATGCTGGTGGTCGGCGGGGACTGGAAGTGTACAATGGATTTGACAAAAGACAGAAATGGGGAGGAGCCTCATTCAGGCTCAGTGGGGGTGTTATAGGACATCATAAAGCAGTTTGACCTAGTGGATGTTTGGAGAACTAGACATCCCAAAACAAGAAGTGTTCATGGGTGAAGGTCTTTGGGGCTAGGGTGAGTGCAGCCCGACTCGATCGGTTTTACATGTCCAGGAATCAGAGCAACAGGCTGTTGGACGCTACCATTCTCCCGTCTGGTTTTTTGGTACACCACATAACCATGGCTCGGCTGTCTATTTCACCAGGGTCTCGGCAGGCATCCTATTGGAAATTTAATGTAAACTCTTACAAGATGCAACCTTTATCTCAGGTTTCCAGACTTTTTGGTAAATGTGGGGGCAGCGAAGAGAGGAGTATGAGTCTCTGAGTTAATGGTGGGATGTGGGAAAAGTCCAAATTTGTCTTTTTCTGTCAACAGTATACAGCTCTCTCATCCTCAGAGGCTAGGAGAGTATTGGGGGAACTCGAGCGTAGTATTAGTGAGATTGAGGTAGAGATGGTGGGGCAATGCATTGTAGGCCTCCAGACTAATTTAGCTGAATTACGTAGGGACCTGGGCAGTTTTTCCAGGTTAAAGCAATGTGAGCACTTGTAAGAGCTTGGTTCTCCATGCTCAAGGAGAGAGATGCTCCCAACTCCTTCTTCTTTGGTTTGTAAAGACAGTGCAGTGAAGCCAAGGGTATGCACTGTCTACGGCTGTCGGGTGGGCAGGTGACCTCTGTGGTGGGGAGATGTGGGAGTAGACTGTGGAGTTGTATAGGGCAGAACTGTGTGATCCTATGTGTGCTCAGGTTTTGTTTGAGTAACTCCCTAAGCTCTCTCTTGCACAAAAGGATGAAATTGACATTTCCCTGTTGTCCCATGAACTGGCAGAGGCCATAACCCTGATATCCCCCGACCATGCACTGGGGGTCGATGGACTCCCAGTGGAGTTTAATAAAACATTCTTGGGAATAATTGTACTGGACTTCCTTTGCATGTTATGTGAGTGAGACGGGGTATGAGATTCGCCAATGAGCTTTCGTCGGATGGTTCTGACTCCTTCCCAAGAAAGGGGACTTGTGTGAACTTAAGAACTGGAGGCCTGTGGCATTGCTCTTTGCAGACTACAAGATCTTCGCTAACAGACTGAAGTCCCTGTTATTAATCTCGGACATGTTTGACTTGTCGAGAGTTTCTAATGTGAACTTTGGACTGGTCTCTTTAGACCAAGAGAAGGAGGGAGGGGGGCTCAGTAGGCCGGTCTGGGTGAGGCAGGGCATTAGACAAGGATGCCCTCTATCGGGGAAGTTATATACACTAGCCATTGAGCCTTTTTTGGGCCTGCTATGTAGGAGACTGCAGGGAATGTCCTGGAAAGGCATGGTATGTTGACAGGCATAGCAGTGTCGGTGTATGCAGATTGTGTTTCTGGGATGGGCAGGATATGCAGGAACTAGAGACAAGTCCGAAGATGCATGAAGGAGCTTCTTCAGCTAAGGTGAACTGGGGCAAGAGCGAAGCTTTGTTATGTCAGGCATGGAGGGATAGGGGCCCCTCTCTGCTTGCAGTGGGGTTGTGAAGGGCTTAAAATGTTGGTGGTGTACCTGGGCTCGGTGAGGTGGGTCAGGAAGAACTGGGAGGGGCTGTCAGAGGCAGTGGTGTCAAGACTGGTGAGGTGGAGGTGGCTCCTGTCCTTGCAGACCTGCAATGCAAGCTGGTAGGTTTTTTCTAGTCGGGTCATCACTGGCTGAGGGTGGCAGTGTTGTATATGTCCATCCACGAAGGAGGACAGGGCCTGGTATAACTGGAGAGCAGGGTGGCTGCATTCTGACTAAAAGCAGTCCAGAGACTGTACCATACTGATGTCGGCTGGAGGGAACCAGCATATGCCCTGCTGAGGACAGCTGGCGGATTAAGGTTGGACCGGTAGCTGTTCCTCATAAGGCTGGAGAGGCTGAGTACAGCAGGTCTCTCTGATTTTACTCTGCAGTGCTGAGGGCAGCTGGTAAGAACTTTGACAGAATTCTGCATGTAGGGCTTCAATTGGATGTTTGTTCCACATTTTAAAGTCCAGTTTATTGAGTAGCCCACAAACCTCACTTCTGTAAAGAGCTATTGGTAGGATTACACTGTCAAATATTTTGGCCCAAATTCTAATTAGGATGTAGATTTTGAATCATTTCATTTAAGCTCTGATGGCTTTTTCTTTGAGTGCATTCACTGTAATATTAAAGTTTCCCACTGCAGATATGGTCAGACCATGGTATGAGTCATTTTTAGTGTGTTCAATTATGGTGTTGTTCAGGGTGAATTTATATTTGCATTTCTGACATATGTTTTTTTTTGGTGGAAAATCATGATTTTCGTATTTTTATTTTTTATTCAAATTAAATCCAGGGCCCAATTATGCAATACTTCTCTAGAATGCTAAGGTTCTGTTGAAGACCTTCTTTGGATGGTGATAGAAGAACCAAATCCAACATTACTGCTAATTCATTGATATAAATGTAGAAAAGGTTTGGACTCAAACTGCAGCCTTGTCTCACACCTCGATGTTGTGAAAATAATTGTTCTTTGGTTTTAGATTTTTATTGCACACTTGTTTTCTGAGTACATACATTGTATTAAGTCATGCACCGTACCACCAAGCCCAGTTTGGAGAATTTGGAAGAATAGCCCTTCTTGCCAAATATAATCTAATGCTTTTTTAAAGTCAATAACGCAAGCATTTTGCCCTCTTTTTCTTGGTGCATGTGTTTATTAATAATTGTCAGCAGTACGATGTTTGGGGAGAAAGGCAATTTGACATTGACTTAATACATTTTCTTCTTGAAGAAATGTTTGAATTATGTAATTCAGAATGCTACAGAAACCCTTTCTCAAGTTGCTGTTTACACAAATTCCTCTGTAATTATTGGGGTCTGATTTGTCTCCACTTTTGTGGATATGGGAGATGAGCCTCTGGTTCCAGACATCAGGAAAGCAGCCAGAAGTCAACACTGTGTTGAACAATTTAAGCACAGCATTTTGCAACTCAGGTGTACTGTTTTTCAGCATTTAATTTCTGATGTAATCTAGACCCCAAGCCTTCTTTGGTTTATAGATTTGAGCTTTTCATTTCATTCTTGTTGGGTTATTGAGTGATCTAATGGATTTTGGTTGTTTCTAATGACTGATTCAAGGATGTTCAATTGTTCTTGAATTTCTAATTGGTTATGTTGTAAGTCTTATTATGGGATGTTTTTATATCGATTATCAAAATACGTTTTCCAAATTCCTTCATCTTGCATGGTTAACTGTTGTGTCTTTGTTGTGCTTAAATTGTTACGCATGTCCCAGAACTGATTTTGGTCAATTGTGTTTTCAATTTCATCAAGTGTCTTATTGGTATAATTACATTTTTTTGCATTTCAGTGTATGTTTATACTGTTTCAGAGATTCAAAGTATTCATAACGTAGCTCTTGGTTGTTTTGCTGCTTATGTTTTTCATTTGACATTTTTACTTAGCTCTTTTCTAATTGTTTTACATTCGTTACCAAACCATTTTTTCAGAAACATTTCGTTTTTTGTTTCTGATGTTGCATTTCTTTGGCTTTCTCAAATTTGATTTTGATGCTGATTTTTTGGAATATCAAATCAAATCAAATGTATTTATATAGCCCTTCGTACATCAGCTGATATCTCAAAGTGCTGTACAGAAACCCAGCCTAAAACCCCAAACAGCAAGCAATGCAGGTGTAGAAGCACGGTGGCTAGGAAAAACTCCCTAGAATAGCCAAAACCTAGGAAGATACCGAGAGAGGAACCAGGCTATGAGGGGGGGGGGGGTCAGTCCTCTTATGGCTGTGCCGGGTGGAGATTATAACAGAACATGGCCAAGATGTTCAAATGTTCATGGCCAGGTGGACTGGGGACAACAAGGAGTCATCATGCCAGGTAGTCCTGAGGCTTGGTCCTAGGGCTCAGGTCCTCAGAGAGAAAGAAAGAAAGAAAGAGAGAATTAGAGAGAGCATACTTAAATTTACACAGGACACCGGATAAGACAGGAGAAATACTCCAGATATAACAGACTGACCCTAGCCCCCCGACACAAACTACTGCAGCATAAATATTGGAGGCTGAGACAGGAGGGGTCAGGAGACACTGTGGCCCCATCCGATGATACCCCCGGACAGGGCAAAACAGGCAGGATATAACCCCACCCACTTTGCCAAAGCACAGACCACAAGAGGGATATCTTCAACCACCAACTTACCATCCTGAGACAAGGCCGAGTATAGCCCACAAAGATCTCCGCCACAGCACAACCCAAGGGGGGGCGCCAACCCAGACAGGAAGACCACATTAGTGTCACAACCCACTCAAGTGACGCAACCCTCACAGGAACGGCATGGAAGAGCACCAGTAAGCCAGTGACTCAGCCCCTGTAATAGGGTTGGATGCAGAGAATCCCAGTGGAGAGAGGGGAACCGGCCAGGCAGAGACAGCAAGGGCGGTTCGTTGCTCCAGAGCCTTTCCGTTCACCTTCACACTCCTGGGCCAGACTACACTCTATCATATGACCCACTGAAGAGATGACTCTTCAGTAAAGACTTAAAGGTTGAGACAGAGTCTGCGTCTCTCACATGGGTAGGCAGACCATTCCATAAAAATTGAGCTCTATAGGAGAAAGCCCTGCCTCCATCTGTTTGCTTAGAAATTCTAGGGACAATTAGGAGGCCTGCGTCTTGTGACCATAGCGTACATGTAGATATGTACGGCAGGACCAAATTGGAAAGATAGGTAGGAGCAAGCCCATGTAATGCTCTGTAGGTTAGCAGTAAAACCTTGAAATCAGCCCTTGCCTTAACATGATGCCAGTGTAGGGAGGCTAGCATTGGAGTAATATGATAAATTTTTTTGTTCTAGTCAGGATTCTAGCAGCCGTGTTTAGCACTAACTGAAGTTTATTTAGTGCTTTATCTGGGTAGCCGGAAAGTAGAGCATTGCAAGTAGTCTAACCTAGAAGTAACAAAAGCATTTATTAATTTTTCTGCATCATTTTTGGACAGAAAGTTTCTGATTTTTTCAATGTTATGTAGATGGAAAAAAGCTGTCCTTGAAACAGTCTTGATATGTTCGTCAAAAGAGAGATAAGGGTCCAGATTAACGCCGAGGTCCTTCACAGTTTTATTTGAGACGACTGTACAACCATTAAGATTAATTGTCAGATTCAACAGAAGATGTCTTTGTTTTTTGGGACCTAGAACAAGCATCTCTGTTTTGTCCGAGTTTAAAAGTAGAATGTTTGCAGCCATCCACTTCCTTATTTCTGAAACACATCCGTGTAACAGTGAAAGTTAACTTTATGTTTTCGAATGATATCCCCAAGAGGTAAAATATATAGTGAAAACAATAGTGGTCCTAAAACGGAACCTTGAGGAACACCGAAATTTACAGTTGATTTGTCAGAGGACAAACCATTCACAGAGACAAACTGATATCTTTCCGACAGATAAGATCTAAACCAGGCCAGAACTTGTCCATGTAGACCAATTTGGGTTTCCAATCTCTCCAAACGAATGTGGTGATCGATGGTATCAAAAGCAGCACTAAGGTCTAGAAGCACAAGGACAGATGCAGAGCCTTGGTCTGACGCCATTAAAAGGTCATTTACCACCTTCACAAGTGCAGTCTCAGTGCTCTGATGGGGTCTAAAACCAGACTGAAGCATTTCGTATACATTGTTTGTCTTCAGGAAGGCAGTGAGTTGCTGCGCAACAGCTTTTTCTAAACATTTTGAGAGGAATGGAAGATTCGATATAGGCCGATAGTTTTTTATATTTTCTGGGTCAAGGTTTGACTTTTTCAAGAGAGGCTTTTTTACTGCCACTTTTAGTGAGTTTGGTACACATCCGGTGGATAGAGAGCCGTTTATTATGTTCAACATAGGAGGGCCAAGCACAGGCTCTTTCAGTAGTTTAGTTGGAATAGGGTCCAGCATGCAGCTTGAAGGTTTAGAGGCCATGATTATTTTCACCATTGTGTCAAGAGATATATTACTAAAACACTTAAATATCTCCCTTGATCCTAGGTCCTGGCAGAGTTGTGCAGACTCAGGACAACTGAGCTTTGGAGGAATACGCAGATTTAAAGAGGCGTCTGTAATTTGCTTTCTAATGATCATGATCTTGTCCTCAAAGAAGTTCATGAATGTATTACTGCTGAAGGGAAAGCTATCTTCTCTTGGGAAATGCTGCTTTTTAGTTAGGTTTGCGACAGTATCAAAAATGAATTTCAGATTGTTCTTCTTTTCCTCAATTAAGTTGGAAAAATTATCAATTTTGATGATACATTTTGATGAAAAATTATCAAGTTGGCTAATGATCAATTAGCCTTTTAAAATGGTAAACTTGGATTAGCTAACACAACATGCCATTGGAACACAGGAGTGATCGTTGCTGATAATGGGCCTCTATACGCCTACGTAGATATTCCATATTTCTTTCATAAACAAGGACATTTCTAAGTGACCCCAAACTTTCGAACGGTAGTGTATAAATGCACACACACCATTACATATAATTATGATTACAATACCAGTGCCAATGAAATTAAGAATAATTGTAAACAAATGAGTAAGAATGGAATAAGATTGCACAAATAATAAGTACAGTAAAATCCAATCTGCAACCCCTGTGTGTGTGTGTGTGTGTGTGTGTGTGTGTGTGTGTGTGTGTGTGTGTGTGTGTGTGTGTGTGTGTGTGTGTGTGTGTGTGTGTGTGTGTGTGTGTGTGTGTGTTGTGTGTGTGTGAATTAAAGGGTGTGTCTAGCACAGTAGTCTGCATATTAGATGCAATAGTTGTCGCACCTCTTTGATAGTTCTAGGTGTCTTTTGCCAGAGGTTACCTCAGCGTATGTAGGCTGATGGCGTGGCCTGCATCATGTGGTGCACTTCTCTGAAGGACAGTGTTCTGCCTGACCCTAAGCGTAATGGTCAGTGCTGTGTTGTGATGAGCCGGTTCTAGTAGAGCTGTGTTGTGATGGGCCGGGTCCAGTAGAGCTGTGTTGTGATGGGCCGGGCCGGGCCGGGTCCAGTAGTGATGGCCTTCAGTCTAACTTTATAATAGTCAGTTATTCACTTGGGCTTCTCTTCATACCAGGTGTCTGTGGGGGTTTTCCCATTCAGATTGTGTGTGTGCGTGTGTGTGCACATGTGTATGTTCCTCTAAGCATAGCCCAACACACAGACAGGAAGTGAGTCACAGGAAGTGAGGATAATCTCTGGCTGAAAAACAAACAGAATGTGACAGCTCCTCTTTTCACAATCACAAAAACACACCCCTCCCTCCATCTGTCACGCCATCCATGTTTCCCGTAAGGCCACAGTCATGGAGGAGAGGCGCCATTCAACCAGAACCAACCTGACAAGTCAACCCAAAATGATGAATGTGTCATTTTCATACAGAATGTAAAACAATGTTTATCAAGGGCTGAATCTTAATGCAAACTCCAATTGACATTCAAGTTGAGCTTGTACAAGTCAGGATTAGCCTCCAAGGGAGTAAGAATAAGGGCTGCTAGTCTCGACTCGGAAGGAACTGTACAGTGCCTTGCGAAAGTATTCGGCCCCCTTGAACTTTGCGACCTTTTGCCACATTTCAGGCTTCAAACATAAAGATATAAAACTGTATTTTTTTGTGAAGAATCAACAACAAGTGGGACACAATCATGAAGTGGAACGACATTTATTGGATATTTCAAACTTTTTTAACAAATCAAAAAACTGAAAAATTGGGCGTGCAAAATTATTCAGCCCCCTTAAGTTAATACTTTGTAGCGCCACCTTTCGCTGCGATTACAGCTGTAAGTCGCTTGGGGTATGTCTCTATCAGTTTTGCACATCGAGAGACTGACATTTTTTCCCATTCCTCCTTGCAAAACAGCTCGAGCTCAGTGAGGTTGGATGGAGAGCATTTGTGAACAGCAGTTTTCAGTTCTTTCCACAGATTCTCGATTGGATTCAGGTCTGGACTTTGACTTGGCCATTCTAACACCTGGATATGTTTATTTTTGAACCATTCCATTGTAGATTTTGCTTTATGTTTTGGATCATTGTCTTGTTGGAAGACAAATCTCCGTCCCAGTCTCAGGTCTTTTGCAGACTCCATCAGGTTTTCTTCCAGAATGGTCCTGTATTTGGCTCCATCCATCTTCCCATCAATTTTAACCATCTTCCCTGTCCCTGCTGAAGAAAAGCAGGCCCAAACCATGATGCTGCCTCCACCATGTTTGACAGTGGGGATGGTGTGTTCAGCTGTGTTGCTTTTACGCCAAACATAACGTTTTGCATTGTTGCCAAAAAGTTCAATTTTGGTTTCATCTGACCAGAGCACCTTCTTCCACATGTTTGGTGTGTCTCCCAGGTGGCTTGTGGCAAACTTTAAACGACACTTTTTATGGATATCTTTAAGAAATGGCTTTCTTCTTGCCACTCTTCCATAAAGTCCAGATTTGTGCAATATACAACTGATTGTTGTCCTATGGACAGAGTCTCCCACCTCAGCTGTAGATCTCTGCAGTTCATCCAGAGTGATCATGGGCCTCTTGGCTGCATCTCTGATCAGTCTTCTCCTTGTATGAGCTGAAAGTTTAGAGGGACGGCCAGGTCTTGGTAGATTTGCAGTGGTCTGATACTCCTTCCATTTCAATATTATCGCTTGCACAGTGCTCCTTGGGATGTTTAAAGCTTGGGAAATAATTTTGTATCCAAATCCGGCTTTAAACTTCTTCACAACAGTATCTCGGACCTGCCTGGTGTGTTCCTTGTTCTTCATGATGCTCTCTGCGCTTTTAACGGACCTCTGAGACTATCACAGTGCAGATGCATTTATACGGAGACTTGATTACACACAGGTGGATTGTATTTATCATCATTAGTCATTTAGGTCAACATTGGATCATTCAGAGATCCTCACTGAACTTCTGGAGAGAGTTTGCTGCACTGAAAGTAAAGGGGCTGAATAATTTTGCACGCCCAATTTTTCAGTTTTTGATTTGTTAAAAAAGTTTGAAATATCCAATAAATGTTGTTCCACTTCATGATTGTGTCCCACTTGTTGTTGATTCTTCACAAAAAAAAATCAGTTTTATATCTTTATGTTTGAAGCCTGAAATGTGGCAAAAGGTCGCAAAGTTCAAGGGGGCCGAATACTTTCGCAAGGCACTGTATGTGTTTTAGGAGGTACGGTGTAGTTGAAGGTGTTTGTTGTGTGTGTGTGTGTGTCTCTGTTGTCATCACTAAAGGAGAGAGATGGAGAGATGGACAAAGGAGATGCTGCAAGTGACTCTCTACTTATCCATCATGGCCGCCCATATGTCGCCATGGAAACTGTGTGTGTTTGTGTGTGTGTGTGTGTGTTTGCATCTGCGTGCTGATAGCTCTCCAGTATTTCATCCCGTCAACTGCTCAACACTTTGTCCCTCATCAATCATTCTGTTCTGTTGATACATCATATTTTTAAATGATAGAATCTCTCCACCCCTAGAACACACAAAAACACACACTCATACACACACACTCACTCACTCACTCAAACACACAAACACAGGAGGAGAGGAGGATGAGTTAAAAGCAGACATGACATATTTGATAAGTCCATTTTGAACTAAATGTTTTTCTCTTTTACTCCCGAGAGAGAGAGAGAGAGAGACTGTTACAAGGCTGTTCCCTTCCGCCCCCCTTATCCTGGAACAAGCCCACCCTGGCGCCCACACACAAATATACACACACCCACCCTGGCACCTGAGGACTGTGTCCCGGTGCAAGGCTGTGCCAACTTGTGGCAGCAGTTACAGCTCTTAGCCCCGTGCCAAAACAACTCTGAGCAGGGCATACGGCTGCCAGAAACACACACACACACACAAACATTTGTTACATAGTCATTCCTTGGCATCAACGCTCTCTCTCCATTTCCCTCTCTCTTTCTCTCTCTTTTTTGCTCCTCTCTCTCTTTTGCTCCCTCCTGTTTTTCTCTCAGTCCCACATACACACAATACTAGAAAGTGCTGACTTACAGGAAACAGTGAGATCACAACAGCACTGGCAAAATTAATCGAAGTCTGAAAAGACTTCATATTGACTGAAAGTGACACACAGATAAGTTTCCATAATGAGTGTACTGTCCATGTATAATTAGATCCTATGCCAGGGATCGTTGGTAGCCGTGTTGGCATTTTGAGGAATCTGACTATTTCTTAGGTGGATCGGAGAAGGGTGTGTGTGTGTGTGTTTATGAAATATTGATAAGCCATGAGGGAACTGGGTCTCATCCTCATTAGTTGTTCCGTTGTCTTGTCAGCACTGGAAAGAGGAAGCTTGTCATTGGCCAGAGGGCAAACACACACACACACACACACACACACACACACACACACACACACACACACACACACACACACACACACACACACACACACACACACACACACACACACACACACACACACACACACACACACATACACACACACACACACACACATACACACACACACACACACACACACACACACACACACACACACACATAAACACTCACACAAGTAGGGGCTGGTAGGGTGGGACACCATGCCAGACGTACACGTAGACGTAGATGGGGGGGGGGGGGGGCATAGAATGTAACACTGTGAGGGCATTGATGACGATAAGAGGCACATTGCCCTGAGATGGTCTGTGGCAGGAGAGCAGTTTGGGGAGGGGCCAGGGAGGGTGGGGGGGTATGATGGCTATGATGGCTAATATTTTATATTGGCTGGAGACAATCAATGGAAAGAACACACTGAGCATGGAGAGGAATGGGGGACTGGGGCGAGATGAGGGGAGGAATGGGAGGAGGTGAGGGGAGTGTGTGTGCGTCAGCACTGCGTGCTTGTGTGTGTGTGTGTGTGTGTGTGTGTGTGTGTGTGCACAGTAAATGGGAAAGGAGGCTGACAGTGCCAAGCTGTTCAAGTCTGCCTGGAGACACTAGTTGAGAGGACATATATTTATATAAAACTCGGGACCAACCAGGCACTCTGTTGCAAGGCAAGGTAACACCTCCAGAACTCACACACACACACACACACACACAAGCACGCAGTGCTGACGCACACACACTTCAACCGCATCCAGATCATATCCCAAATATTACACACATTCCAAAACAACCTCAGATCGTATCGGTCATATCACATGCATCCAGTAAGAATTTACACGATGGATGACTCGAGTTGACTTACACGTTGACCTACACACTCCATAAAAACTCTAACACCAGTGGGAACACAGTCCCCAGGGTTGGCACAGTTGACCACCATCAGGCTCCAAGGTCTTAAATCTTCTCCTCAGCGGATCCAGTTCCATCTCAGTATGTAGTGCCATGCCAAATGCCAGCTGGGTGAATCAGCACTAACTGGGTGTATTACCCTGGTTCTGTGTTTGGTAGTCCTTTCAACATTAACGTTAGGCAGCAGTGGGTATAGTTGGTAGAGCTGAGACACACAATAAAGTTATTTTGAGTACTATGTGCTATACAATAACTGGATCCACTTAAAAAGAAGTAAGAAGATTACTTAGACTTCTGTAGCATGACCGTCAAAAATAATGATATGTGTTACACCCACTTTCCTTCCTCTGGAACTCAGTACTGCTGACCCTGTGCGGAGTTCATAGCACTCACTGCACAGCCATTGGCCAGTATCCTGGAAGAGGTCAGCAGGCTCCACCAATCAATCACTCAGGTCTGAACAGGTATTCAAAACAGGAGACAAGAAGGATTAGGGTTATGGGTATGGTCATGGTTGGGCCAGGGTGTGGACATGAAGCTAGGGTTAGGACTATGGTTGGGCCAGGGTGTGGGCATGAAGCTAGGGTTAGGACTATGGTTGTGCCAGGGTGTGGACATGAAGCTAGAGTTAGGACTAGGGTTGTGCTAGGGTGTGGACATGAAGCTAGGGTTAAGACTAGGGTTAGGGTTGGGCAAGGGTGTGGACATGAAGCTAGGGTTAGGACTATGGTTGGGCCAGGGTGTGGGCATGAAGCTAGGGTTAGGATTAGGACTGAGCAAAGCCCCACTGTCAGAAGAGGAAAATGAAGAATGGAACCCCAAAAAAGCAGAACTAGAAATGTTAGAATACGAAATATAAACAACATTCCTTTTCATGCACTTTTCTCTCTATGCGCACTCTGACTGTACTATTCACTCACTATTCGTTGGGGGTGGAGATCAAAGAAATTAAGGTGTGTCTACAGATACGCCGTATTCTGACCTTGACTTAATTCCCTCAAAATTCCACCACCTTTACATGTGATGAAACCATGAATAAGGTCTACCGAATCTATCGGTTTCAAGTGGAACAAAATCAACTTTTTTTCCCCTCTAGAAATAACACAATTCTCCATGCACTGCACATCACAATCTAATAAGAACTATTAATTAGAGCTAGGTAAACAAATAAATAGTTTATAGAAGGGCATTGTAAATATAAATAACAGTTGTTTTTGATCAATTTACCTTAAAATCAATGTAGACAAATATGAAACCAGTCATATGTGTCACTCCCTGGCCTTAGTATTTTGTGTTTTCTTTATTATTTTGGTCAGGCCAGGGTGTGACATGGGTTATTTATGTGGTGTGTTTTGTCTAGTGTTTTTTTGTAGGTTATGGGATTGTGGTTAGTGGAGTTGTCTAGGAAAGTCTATGGTTGCCAGGAGTGGTTCTCAATCAGAGGCAGGTGTTGATCGTTGTCTCTGATTGGGAACCATATTCTTTGGGTATTTCGTGGGTGATTGTTCCTGTCTCTGTGTTTGTTGCACCAGATAGGGCTGTTTCGGGTTTTCACGTTTTTTGTTTTTGTATATTGTTTGTAGTTTCATCTTTCATTAAAGATGTTTATGAATAGCCACGCAGCATTTTGGTCCTCCTCTCTTTCGACGGAAGAAACCCGTAACAATATGGCAGCAAACTGAAGCATATCAACATAACACCTTCTCCAAAGTGATGGCTATGAAATGCTAGATTTAGGGATGAAATTTGGAGACCCAAGTTACAGGCTTCTGTAGCCATTCGTAAATGACAGAATAGGGCAAAAAATACAGTTTTGATTTCTGATTTCAGAAAAGTTTTAATGATATGCCAAGACTATTCATTGTATACTGTACCTCCGTCAGTTGTACACACTGTGAGTTATACCTCCGTCAGTTATACACACTGTGAGTTATACCTCCGTCAGTTATACACACTGTGAGTTATACCTCCGTCAGTTATACACACTGTGAGTTACACCTCCGTCAGTTATACAAACTGTGAGTTATACCTCCGTCAGTTATGCACACTGTGAGTTATACCTCCGTCAGTTATGCACACTGTGAGTTATATCTCCGTCAGTTATACACACTGTGAGTTATATCTCCGTCAGTTATACACACTGTGAGTTATACCTCCGTCAGTTATACACACTGTGAGATATACCTCCGTCAGTTATACACACTGTGAGTTATACCTCCGTCAGTTATACACACTGTGAGTTATACCTCCGTCAGTTATACACACTGTGAGTTACATCTCCGTCAGTTATCCACACTGTGAGTTACACCTCCGTCAGATATACACACTGTGAGTTATACCTCCGTCAGTTATGCACACTGTGAGTTATACCTCCGTCAGTAATACACACTGTGAGTTATATCTCCGTCAGTTATACACACTGTGAGTTATACCTCCGTCAGTTATACACACTGTGAGTTATACCTCCGTCAGTTATACAAATTGTGAGTTATACCTCCGTCAGTTATACATAATGTGAGTTATACCTTCGTCAGTTATACACACTGTGAGTACTTCCCCCGTCAGTTATACACACTGTGAGTTATGCACACTGTCAGTTATACCTCTGTCAGTTATACACACTGTCAGTTATACCTCGGTCAGTTATACACACTGTGAGTTATACCTCGGTCAGTTATACACACTGTGATAAAACAACGTCAGTTATACACACTGTGAGTTATACCTCCATCAGTTATGCACACTGTGAGTTAAACCTCTGTCAGTTATACACACTGTGATAAACCTCCGTCAGTTACACACACTGTGAGTTATTCCTCCGTCAGATATACACACTTTAAGTTATACTTCCGTCATTTGTACACACTGTGAGTTATTCCTCAGTCAGTTATACACACTGTGAGTTGAACACACTGTGAGTTATACCTCCGTCAGTTATACACTCTGTGAGTTATACACACTGTGAGTTATACACACTGTGAATTATACACACTGTGAGTTATTCCTCAGTCAGTTATACACACTGTGAGTTAAACACACTGTGAGTTATACCTCCGTCAGTTATACACTCTGTGAGTTATACACACTGTGAGTTATACACACTGTGAGTTAAACACACTGTGAGTTATTCCTCAGTCAGTTATACACACTGTGAGTAAAACACACTGTGAGTTATACCTCCGTCAGTTATACACACTGTGAGTTATACACACTGTGAGTTAAACACACTGTGAGTTATTCCTCAGTCAGTTATACACACTGTGAGTAAAACACACTGTGAGTTATACCTCCGTCAGTTATACACACTGTGAGTTATACACACTGTGAGTTATACACACTGTGAGTTATTCCTCAGTCAGTTATACACACTGTGAGTTATACCTCCGTCAGTTATTCCTCAGTCAGTTATACACACTGTGAGTAAAACACACTGTGAGTTATACCTCCGTCAGTTATACACACTGTGAGTTATACACACTGTGAGTAAAACACACTGTGAGTTATACCTCCGTCAGTTATACACACTGTGAGTTATACACACTGTGAGTTATACACACTGTGAGTTATTCCTCAGTCAGTTATACACACTGTGAGTTAAACACACTGTGAGTTATACCTCCGTCAGTTATACTCACAGTGAGTTATTTCTCGGTCAGTTATACACACTCTGAGTTATACACACTGTGAGTTATACCTCGGTCAGTTATACACACTGTGAGTTGTACACACTGTGAGTAATACCTCGGTCAGTTTTACACACTGTGAGTTATTCCTCAGTCAGTTTTACACACTGTGAGTTATTCCTCAGTCAGTTATACACGCTGTGAGTTATACAAACTGTGAGTTATTCCTCCGTCAGTTATACACACTGTGAGTTATTCCTCAGTCAGTTATACACACTGTGAGTTATACACACTTTGAGTTATACCTCGGTCAGTTATACACACTGTGAGTTATACACACTTTGAGTTATACCTCCGTCAGTTATACACACTTTGAGTTATACACACTTTGAGTTATACCTCGGTCAGTTATACACACTGTGAGTTATACACACTGTGAGTTATACCTCGGTCAGTTATACACACTGTGAGTTATACACACTTTGAGTTATACCTCCGTCAGTTATACACACTGTGAGTTATACCTCCGTCAGTTATACACACTTTGAGTTATACCTCCGTCAGTTATACACACTGTGAGTTATACCTCCGTCAGTTATACACACTTTGAGTTATACCTCGGTCAGTTATACACACTGTGAGTTATACACACTTTGAGTTATACCTCCGTCAGTTATACACACTTTGAGTTATACCTCCGTCAGTTATACACACTGTGAGTTATACCTCCGTCAGTTATACACACTTTGAGTTATACCTCCGTCAGTTATGCACACTGTGAGTTATACCTCCGTCAGTTATACACACTGTGAGTTATACCCCCGTCAGTTATACACACTGTGAGTTAATCCACCGTCAGTTATACACACTGTGAGTTATACCTCCGTCAGTTATACACACTGTGAGTTACACCTCCGTCAGTTATACACATTATGAGTTATACCTCCATCAGTTAAACACACTGTGAGTTATACCTCCGTCAGTTATGCACACTGTGAGTTAAACCTCCGTCAGTTATACACACTGTGAGTTATAACTCCGTCAGCTATAGACACTGTGAGTGATCCATCCGTCAGTTATACACACTGTGAATTATACCTCCGTCAGTAATGCACGCTGTGAGTTATACCTCCGTCAGTTATACACACTGTGAGTTATACCTCCGTCAGTTATACACACTGTGAGTTATACCCCTTCAGTTATACACACTGTGAGTTATACCTCCTTCAGTTATACACACTGTGAGTTATACCTCCGTCAGTTATACACACTGTGAGTTATACCCCTTCAGTTATACACGCTGTGAGTTATACCTCCGTCAGTTATACACACTGTGAGTTATACCTCTGTCAGTTATACACACTGTGAGTTATAACTCCGTCAGCTATAGACACTGTGAGTGATCCATCCGTCAGTCATACACACTGTGAATTATACCTCCGTCAGTAATGCACGCTGTGAGTTATACCTCCGTCAGTTATACACACTGTGAGTTATACCTCCGTCAGTTATACACACTGTGAGTTATACCCCTTCAGTTATACACATTGTGAGTTATACACACTCTGAGTTATACCTTGGTCAGTTATACACACTGTGAGTTATACCTCAGTCAGTTATACACATTGTGAGTTATACACACTGTGAGTTATACCTCAGTCAGTTATACACACTGTGAGTTATACCCCTTCAGTTATACACATTGTGAGTTATACACACTCTGAGTTATACCTTGGTCAGTTATACACACTGTCAGTTATACACCGTCAGTTATACACATTGTGAGCTATACACACTCTGAGTTATACCTTGGTCAGTTATACATGCTGTGAGTTTTACACACTTTAAGTTATACCTCCGTCAGTTATACATACTGTGAGTTACACCTCCGTCAGTTATACACACTGTGAGTTATACCTCCGTCAGTTATGCACACTGTGAGTTATACCTCCATCAGTTATGCACACTGTGAGTTATACCTCCGTCAGTTATAGACACTGTGAGTGATCTCTCCGTCAGTTATACACACTGTGAGTTATACCTCCTTCAGTTATACACACTGTGAGTTATTCCTCGGTCAGTTATACACACTGTGAGTTGTTCACACTGTGAGTTATACCTCGGTCAGTAATACACACTGTGAGTTATACACACTGTGAGTTATACACACTGTGAGTTATACCTCGGTCAGTTTTACACACTGTGAGTTATTCCTCAGTTAGTTATACACACTGTGAGTTATACACACTGTGATTTATACACACTGTGAGTTATACACACTGTGAGTTATTCCTCAGTCAGTTATACACACTGTGAGTTGAACACACTGTGAGTTATATCTCCGTCAGTTATACACTCTGTGAGTTATACACACTGTGAGTTATACACACTGTGAATTATACTCACTGTGAGTTATTCCTCAGTCAGTTATACACACTGTGAGTTAAACACACTGTGAGTTATACCTCCGTCAGTTATACACACTGTGAGTTATACACACTGTGAGTTAAACACACTGTGAGTTATTCCTCAGTCAGTTATACACACTGTGAGTTATACACACTGTGAATTATTCCTCAGTCAGTTATACACACTGTGAGTTATACACACTGTGAGTTATACAAATCAAATCAAATCAAATCAAATTTATTTATATAGCCCTTCGTACATCAGCTGATATCTCAAAGTGCTGTACAGAAACCCAGCCTAAAACCCCAAATAGCAAGCAATGTAGGTGTAGAAGCACGGTGTCTAGGAAAAACTCCCTAGAAAGGCCAAAACCTAGGAAGAAACCTAGAGAGGAACCAGGCTATGTGGGGTGGCCAGTCCTCTTTTGGCTGTGCCGGGTGGAGATTATAACAGAACATGGCCAAGATGTTCAAATGTTCATAAATGACCAGCATGGTCGAATAATAATAAGGCAGAACAGTTGGAACTGGAGCAGCAGCACGGCCAGGTGGACTGGGGACAGCAAGGAGTCATCATGTCAGGTAGTCCTGAGGCATGGTCCAATGGCTCAGGTCCTCCGAGAGAGAGAAAGAAAGAGAGAAAGAGAGAATTAGAGAGAGCACACTTAAATTCACACAGGACACCGAATAGGACAGGAGAAGTACTCCAGATATAACAAACTGACCCTAGCCCCCCGACACATAAACTACTGCAGCATTAATACTGGAGGCTGAGACAGGAGGGGTCAGGAGACACTGTGGCCCCATCCGAGGACACCCCCAGACAGGGCCAAACAGGAAGGATATAACCCAACCCACTTTTCCAAAGCACAGCCCCCACACCACTAGAGGGATATCTTCAACCACCAACTTACCATCCTGAGACAAGGCTGAGTATAGCCCACAAAGATCTCCGCCGCACACTGTGAGTTATACACACTGTGAATTATTCCGTGGTCAGTTAAACACACTGTGAGTAATACCTCCCTCAGTTATACACACTGCGAGTTAAACACACTGTGAGTTATACCTCCGTCAGTTAAACACACTGTGAGTTATACACACTGTGAGTTATACCTCCGTCAGTTATACACACTGTGAGTTATACACACTTTAAGTTATACCTTCGTCAGTTATACACACTGTGAGTTATACCTCCGTCAGATATACACACTGTGAGTTATACACACTTTGAGTTATACCTCGGTCAGTTATACACACTGTGAGTTATACACACTGTGAGTTATACCTCCGTCAGATATACACACTGTGAGTTATAAACACTTTGAGTTATACCTCGGTCAGTTATACACACTGTGAGTTATACACACTGTGAGTTATTCCTCCATCAGTTATACACACTGTGAGTTATACACACCGTGAGTTATTCCTCCGTCAGTTATACACACTGTGAGTTATACCTCCGTCAGTTATACACACTGTGAGTTATACCTCCGTCAGTTATACACACTGAGTTATACCGCCGTCAGTTATACACACTGTGAGTTATATCTCCGTCAGTTATACACACTGTGAGTTATACCTCCGTCAGTTATACACACTGTGAGTTTTCCTCCTTCAATTATTCCCATCATCAGTTATACCACGGTCAGTTATTCCAACTGTCAATTATACTCACCTTCAGTTATGCCCACCGTCAGTTATACCTACCGTTCTGTCACTTTGTTGTGCTTAGTTTCATTCCATTGTTTTTTTGTTTTTGTTTTTTAAGGGGTGGATCAGTTTAATACTGCGGAAAGAATTTTGCTTCCAATGTAATTGTCTGCATCAATTCCAATCCCCCATATTTTGGGGGTAAATATATACAGTGGGGCAAAAAAGTATTTAGTCAGCCACCAATTGTGCAAGTTCTCCCACTTAAAAAGATGAGAGGCCTGTAATTTTCATCATAGGTACATGCTCAACTATAACAGACAAAATGAGAAAAGAAATCCAGAAAATCACATTGTAGGATTTTTAATGATATTATTTGCAAATTATGGTGGAAAATAAGTAGTTGGTCAATAACAAAAGTTTATCTCAATACTTTGTAATATACCCTTTGTTGGCAATGACAGAGGTCAAACGTTTTCTGTAAGTCTTCACAAGGTTTTCACACACTGTTGCTGGTGTTTTGGCCCATTCCTCCATGCAGATCTCCTCTAGAGCAGTGATGTTTTGGGGCTGTTGCTGGGCAACACGGACTTTCAACTCCCTCCAAATATTTTCTATGGGGTTGAGATCTGGAGACTGGCTAGGCCACTCCAGGACCTTGAAATGCTTCTTACGAAGCCACTACTTCGTTGCCCGGTCGGTGTGTTTGGGATCATTGTCATGCTGAAAGACCCAGCCACGTTTCATCTTCAATGCCCTTGCTGATGGAAGGAAGTTTTCACTCAAAATCTCACGATACATGGCCCCATTCATTCTTTCCTTTACACGGATCAGTCGTCCTGGTCCCTTTGCAGAAAAACAGCCCCAAAGCATGATGTTTCCACCTCCATGCTTCACAGTAGGTATGGTGTTCTTTGGATGCAACTCAGCATTCTTTGTCCTCCAAACACGACGAGTTTAGTTTTTACCAAAATGTTCTATTTTGGTTTCATCTGACCATATGACATTCTCCCAATCTTCTTCTGGATCATCCAAATGCTCTCTAGCAAACTTCAGACGGGCCTGGACATGTACTGGGTTAAGCAGGGGGACACGTCTGGCACTGCAGGATTTGAGTCCCTGGTGGCGTAGTGTGTTACTGATGGTAGTCTTTGTTACTTTGGTCCCAGCTCTCTGCAGGTCATTCACTAGGTCCCCCTGTGTGGTTCTGGGGGTTTTGCTCACTGTTCTTGTGATCATTTTGACCCCACGGGGTGAGATCTTGTGTGGAGCCCCAGATCTTGGGAGATTATCAGTGGTCTTGTATGTCTTCCATTTCCTAATAATTGCTCCCACAGTTGATTTCTTCAAACCAAGCTGCTTACCTGTTGCAGATTCAGTCTTCCCAGCCTGGTGCAGGTCTACAATTTTGTTTCTGGTGTCCTTTGACAGCTCTTTGGTCTTGGCCATAGTGGAGTTTGGAGTGTGACTGTTTGAGGTTGTGGACAGGTGTCTTTTATACTGATAACAAGTTCAAACAGGTGCCATCAGTAGAGGTAACGAGTGGAGGACAGAGGAGCCTTTTAAAGAAGAAGTTACAGGTCTGTGAGAGCCATAAATCTTGCTTGTTTGTAAGTGACCAAATACTTATTTTCCACCATAATTTGCAAATAAATTAATAAAAAATCCTACAATGTGATTTTCTGGATTTTTTTTTCATTTTGTCTGTCATAGTTGAAGTGTACCTATGATGAAAATTACAGGCCTCTCTCATCTTTTTAAGTGGGAGAACTTGCACAATTGATGGCTGACTAAATACTTTTTTTGCACCACTGCATATCCATACACGCATGCATACATATACACATATACATACACATACCTATATATACATACATACTTTTTTTAAAGAATATACCTTTATTATTATTCCCCGCAAACCCTTCCGCCGATCCCCCAATTGGAGTAAATTAATAAACACTTCTGCTTTTACCTTCAATTCATACATCTTATACACATTTTACAGACACAGTCTACTTTACAATAGTTCTCTCTTGTTTGTTCTTAGTCCTTCCTCTATATCTGATGTCCATCCAGTTTGATTTCTATTTGTAACTATGCTATTTCACAAAAGTTCCGAACCTATATACATTCTACAGATCCCGTATGTTTTACATTGTTTATCTTGTTATTAGTCCCACCCTTCAGCTCCATTCAACCCCTCCCATCTATCTCTCAACATCATCCATTTCGGATTTCTATTTGCCATATATTTTTCAACTGTGCTGTGATGCTTCACATAATAATTGAACCTTCCTATTCTCATAGCTTCTACAGATTGTCAATTAAAAATAATAATTTTAATGCCGAAAGGAAAAGAGTAGAATAGAGAGAACCACTACCAGACCCACACACATCAGCAGAAGAGACTGCCTAGAGGGTAGCCTGTTTACCAGATAGCCAGTGGAGAGAATAAAGAATACACACCATATAAAACCCACATCACAGCACAGGGGTAACCCCAACAAGAATACCTCATACAATAATACTAATACTAATAATGGCAGAGCAATTCAACGCAACTTCATACAAGAATGAACCCAGTCATCAACATAGGATTTGCAATAATCTGTATTATTTTCTAGTGGATGAGTGCAGAGGGTATGAATGTGGGGGGTGTTCATCGACACAACAAAGGCCTTAAAAATGTCCAGTCTTCTCGGCCACATGTCATTAGTACATCTCAATACAGTTCACATAACAATACACAATTTGCAAGCAACCTCCCTTTTAACTGAAATGTCCAAATACTTCTGGCAGGGCAATAATAGTCCAGCTCTAATGAACTTCAATGGGAAGTGCATTGGAAAAATAGAGAGTCTGTTGCATGGTAAAGCACTGGAACGATAGAGGGAAGAGAAAAAGAGAAAGAGAACAAGAGAGATCTTAGCTGTGGTCTTCAGGCGTGCAGGTGTACAGTCTGACTGTCCGATGGTTTGTATGTTAAAGCTTCGCAACCATGTTGCTACTAATCCATGCGATCCATAACGGGCGTGGTCCCAAACGAAAACAACCACGACCTAGCGCAATTACACCGATGATTGAGTTAAACACTCTATAAACCAATTCTTCAGCCATTCCTGGAACTGTGACCAAAAACGAGCTACATATGGACAATACCAAAATAAATGATTGAATGACTCTGCCTCCTCACATCAGAATCTGCAGAGCTGGGAAGATTGTATCCCACATACATATAACATTCTATTAGTTGCAATAATTTTGTATAGTAATTTAAATTGAAAAATGTGAAGTTTTGAATCCGGCGTTGTTTTGCGTATCAATTCATAAACTTTGTGCCATGGAAAATCTCTTCCCAACTATTTTGCAATTTATATGGCACAGCTGTCAGTTTTTTGGTCCTTAAATTAAATTGTTATATGTTTTTATTTATCACACTTTTCCTTAACATTCTATGTTCCTTAATACAGGGCCGACATACAAGTTTCTTACCTTTTTCCCCTTCTACTTGCCTCTTCCATTTTTGTGGTAATGCTGCAATTAATTGGTTGTAATTTTGGGTAGAGCAGACATTTCCATATGTCTGTGTTAGCTGCATGTGTGACAACTCCACCAGTCCTATTTATGATATCATTCACTAAAATTATACCTTTTTCAAACATTTCTTCAATAAATACAGTTTTTTTTTTATCAATTAGTATATTTGAATTTAACCACAATATTTGTGTACTATTTGTTCTGTCATTTCAGATGGATTAAACTGAAATTGCAACCAACTTTCTAAGGCTTGTTAAAAAAATAAAGATATTTTAGAGATTATTTCCTTTTCAAACAACCGAAAGTGAGCAGGTGTAATCTGAATAAAGGGGAAAAGGCCCTTCCTGAATATACAGTGCCTTGCGAAAGTATTCGGCCCCCTTGAACTTTGCGACCTTTTGCCACATTTCAGGCTTCAAACGTAAAGATATAAAACTGTATTTTTTGTGAAGAATCAACAACAAGTGGGACACAATCATGAAGTGGAACAACATTTATTGGATATTTCAAACTTTTGTAACAAATCAAAAACTGAAAAATTGGGCGTGCAAAATTATTCAGCCCCTTTACTTTCAGTGCAGCAAACTCTCCCCAGAAGTTCAGTGAGGATCTCTGAATGATCCAATGTTGACCTAAATGACTAATGATGATAAATACAATCCACCTGTGTGTAATCAAGTCTCCGTATAAATGCACCTGCACTGTGATAGTCTCAGAGGTCCGTTAAAAGCGCAGAGAGCATCATGAAGAACAAGGAACACACCAGGCAGGTCCGAGATACTGTTGTGAAGAAGTTTAAAGCCGGATTTGGATACAAAAAGATTTCCCAAGCTTTAAACATCCCAAGGAGCACTGTGCAAGCGATAATATTGAAATGGAAGGAGTATCAGACCACTGCAAATCTACCAAGACCTAGCCGTCCCTCTAAACTTTCAGCTCATACAAGGAGAAGACTGATCAGAGATGCAGCCAAGAGGCTCATGATCACTCTGGATGAACTGCAGAGATCTACAGCTGAGGTGGGAGACTCTGTCCATAGGACAACAATCAGTCGTATATTGCACAAATCTGGCCTTTATGGAAGAGTGGCAAGAAGAAAGCCATTTCTTAAAGATATCCATAAAAAGTGTCGTTTAAAGTTTGCCACAAGCCACCTGGGAGACACACCAAACATGTGGAAGAAGGTGCTCTGGTCAGATGAAACCAAAATTGAACTTTTTGGCAACAATGCAAAACGTTATGTTTGGCGTAAAAGCAACACAGCTGAACACACCATCCCCACTGTCAAACATGGTGGTGGCAGCATCATGGTTTGGGCCTGCTTTTCTTCAGCAGGGACAGGGAAGATGGTTAAAATTGATGGGAAGATGGATGGAGCCAAATACAGGACCATTCTGGAAGAAAACCTGATGGAGTCTGCAAAAGACCTGAGACTGGGACGGAGATTTGTCTTCCAACAAGACAATGATCCAAAACATAAAGCAAAATCTAAAATGGAATGGTTCAAAAATAAACATATCCAGGTGTTAGAATGGCCAAGTCAAAGTCCAGACCTGAATCCAATCGAGAATCTGTGGAAAGAACTGAAAACTGCTGTTCACAAATGCTCTCCATCCAACCTCACTGAGCTCGAGCTGTTTTGCAAGGAGGAATGGGAAAAAAATTCTGTCTCTCGATGTGCAAAACTGATAGAGACATACCCCAAGCGACTTACAGCTGTAATCGCAGCAAAAGGTGGCGCTACAAAGTATTAACTTAAGGGGGGCTGAATAATTTTGCACACCCAATTTTTCAGTTTTTGATTTGTTAAAAAAGTTTGAAATATCCAATAAATGTCGTTCCACTTCATGATTGTGTCCCACTTGTTGTTGATTCTTCACAAAAGAATACAGTTTTATATCTTTATGTTTGAAGCCTGAAATGTGGCAAAAGGTTGCAAAGTTCAAGGGGACCGAATACTTTCGCAAGGCACTGTAGGATGAGACAGTCGTACCAATTGACTAGAGAACCAGTTTGGATTTAACTACAACTTTTGAATGACTGATGCCTTTAGTGAGAGGTCTAATGCTTTAATATTTAATAATTTCAGCCCACCGAATTCATATTCGTTATATAAATAGGCCCTTTTAATTTTATCTGGCTTGCCGTTCCAAATAAAATAGAATATTTTTTGTTCATATAATTTAAAAAGTAGGCAAAACCATAAGCAAATAGGTAAACTGTGATATGACTAAAGAGTTAATCAGGGTGAATTTTCCACAAATAGACAGGTATTTTCCTTTCCATGGTAGCACGATTTTATCTATTTTTGCTAACTTCCTATAAAAATGTATTGGGATTTGTTTACCAAGTATGTCCACATCTCCGTCAGACCATTTAATTGGTCAACTATATGGTCATGTAAAATTTGCATTTTTTTAGTGATCCAATACGTAATATGGTATATTTATCATAATTTGGTTTTAATCCAGAGAGGATAGCAAAAGTATCTAGATCCTCTAAGAGGCCGTGGAGAGACTCTAATTGTGGTTTTAAAAGAAAACATGAATCATCAGCGTACAATGACTCCTTAGTTTTTAAGCCATGGATTTCTAATCCCTTAATATTATTTTGGATCTGATCTTAGCAGCTAACATTTCGATGGCAATAACAAATAGATATGCCGATAGAGGACAACCTTGTTTTACTCCTCTAGATAGTTTGAAACTTTCTGAGATGTAGCCATTATTTACTATTTTACACCTAGGGTTACTAGGTGTAAAATACATAACCTTAACCCGTTTTATAAGAGATTCCCCAAAATTGAAATGTTCTAGGCTTTTTATCAAAAGCCTTTTCAAAATCAGCTATGAAAACCAGGCCTGGTGTCCCCGATATTTCATAGTGTTCTATTGTTTCCAATATCTGACAATCATTTTTTAAATTCTATGTGCCAAGCATTTTGCTATGATTTTTGCATCACAACACTGAAGTGTAAGAGGTCTCCAATTTTTTAAATGGACTGGATCTTTATATATACCACTTGGGTCCTGTTTCAGTAACAATGATATCAGACCTTCTTGTTGCGTGTCTGAAAATCTACCATTTACATACAGTCGGGAGAGCAAGTATTTGATATACTGCCGATTTTGCAGGTTTTCCTACTTAAAAAGCATGAAGAGGTCTGTAAATTTGATCATAGGTACACTTCAACTGTGAGAGACGGAATCTAAAACAAAAATCCAGAAAATCACATTGTATGATTTTTAAGTACTTAATTTGCATTTTATTGCATGACATAAGTATTTGGTCACCTACCAACCAGTAAGAATTCCGGCTCTCACAGACCTGTTAGTTTTTCTTTAAGAAGCCCTCCTGCTCTCCACTCATTACCTGTATAAATGACACCTGTCCACACACTCAATCAAACAGACTCCAAACTCTCCACAATGGCCAAGACCAGAGAGCTGTGTAAGGACATCAGGGATAAAATTGTAGACCTGCACAAGGCTGGGTTGGGCTACAGGACAATAGGCAAGCAGCTTGGTGAGAAGGCAACAACTGTTGGGGTAATTTTTAGAAAATGGAAGAAGTTCAAGATGACGGTCAATCGCCCTCGGTCTGGGGATCCATGTAAGATCTCACCTTGTGGGGCATCAATGATCATGAGGAAGGTGAGGGATCAGCCCAGAACTACACGGCAGGACCCGGTCAATGACCTGAAGAGATCTGGGACCACAGTCTCAAAGAAAACCATTAGTAACACACTACGCCGTCATGGATTAAAATCCTACAGCGCACGCAAGGTCCCCCTTCTCAAGCCAGCGTATGTCCAGGCCCGTCTGAAGTTTTCCAATGACTATCTGGATGATCCAGAGGAGGAATGGGAGAAGGTCATGTGGTCTGATGAGACACAAATAGAGCTTTTTGGTCTAAACTCCACTCGCTGTGTTTGGAGGAAGAAGAAGGATGAGTACAACCCCAAGAACATCATCCCAACCGGGAAGCATGGAGGTGGAAACATCATTCTTTGGGGATGTTTTTCTGCAAAGGGGACAGGACGACTGCACCGTATTGAGGGAGGATGGATGGGGCCATGTATCGCAAGATCTTGGCCAACAACCTCCTTCCCTCAGTAAGAGCATTGAAGATGGGTCGTGGCTGGGTCCTCCAGCATGACAACGACCCGAAACACACAACCAGGGCAACTAAGGAGTGGCTCCGTAAGAAGCATCTCAAGGTCCTGGGGTGACCTAGCCAGTCTCCATACCTGAACCCAATAGAAAATCTTTGGAGGGAGCTGAAAGTCCGTATTGCCCAGCGACAGCCCCGAAACCTGAAGGATCTGGAGAAGGTCTGTATGGAGGAGTGGGCCAAAATCCTTGCTGCAGTGTGTGCAAACCTGGTCAAGAACTACAGGAAACGTATGATCTCCGTAAATGCAAACAAAGGTTTCTGTACCAAATATTAAGTTCTGTTTTTCTGATGTATCAAATACTTATGTCATGCAATAAAATGCTAATTAATTACTTAAAAATCATACAATGTGATTTTCTGGATTTTTGTTTTAGATTCCGTCTCTCACAGTTGAAGTGTACCTATGATAAAAAGTAGGAAAAGATGCAAAATTGTCAGTGTATCAAATACTTGTTCTCCCCACTGTAGGAGTGGTTAAAACAAGCCAATAATGGTCCTTTGAGTATACCAAAAAAAAGTTTTGTATACTTCCAGTGGTATGCCATCCAGCCCTGGAGTTTTCCCATCCTCAAAGGCCCCAATTGCCTCAAGCATTTCCTCCTCTGTAATTTGGCCTTCACATGAGTCTTTCTGTACAGATATTAATTTTACATTACTTTTAGGAAAAAAATCCATACAATTAGTTTCAGTTAGTGGAGATGGAAGAGCCTGAAATGAAAACATATTCTTAAAGTACTTTACTTTCTCTTTCAAAATATCATTTTGTGAATCATGCATGACTCCATCATTTGTAACAAGTTTTAGTACATTTTTTTGGTAGCATTTCTATATTGAAGATTGAAAAAGAATTTGGTGCATTTTTCCCCATATTCCATTCAGTTCACTTTATTTTTATAATCTATTACACTGGATCTTTCTTGAATAAGTTCCTCCATTTCTTTTTGTTTTTCCTCTATCTTATTCTGTGCCTCTATAGTACCGTTTTTATTGCTATCTAACTGTACTGTTAGTCCTTCAATTTCCTTTGTTAATATGGACTCTTGATCTAAATAGCTTTTGTTTTATAGATGAGTACTGAATTGCATTGCCTCTAAAGGCACATTTAAAAGTGTCCCATACAGCAAGGGGATCTGCTGTACCTATGTTATGTCTGAAAAAGTCAGTTATAAATTCTTCTGTCCTAGTTCTAAACAATATATCATCTAGTAGGCTTTGATTAAATTTCCAATATCCTCGCCCACATGGAAATTCTGTAGGAGTAATATATATGCCAATTATGTGATGATCCGACCGCATTCTGTCCCCTATCAACACTTTTTAAGCTTTTGGTGCCAGAGAGAATGGTATAAGAAAGTAGTCAAGGCGACTAGCTTGATTAAGCCTCCGCCATGTATATCTCACTAGGTCAGGGTATTTAAGCCTCTATATATTCACTAATTCAAATATATCCATGACATTCATGATTTCCTTAAGTGCCTGAGGGTGATAGTTTGTAGTGTGATTTCCTTTCCGGTCCATAGAGGTATTTAAGACCGTATTAAAATCTCCCACCATAATAATAGAGTCTAGTGTTGCATGTAGAGTTGATAAATTCTTATATATATTTTCAAAGAAGCTTGGATCATCATTATTCGGGAAAAAAATAAACATACAGCACACCATCCACACATAGTGTGCCTTCTGTTTACTTAGTTTTTATCTTCACTATGTTGAATTAGTGCCTGTGTGTTCAATTAGTTATATGTGAAGATTCTGTATATAGAAAAGCTATATTTTTATTGCATTGTTACAATCCATAACCGGGCTAGAATTGTGTTTATTTTCCTCATCTATGAGAACTTTGTCATTTTTTTAATAACCATGGAGTAGTCTTTGTGTCTCTGAACAACTAGTTATCAATATATAGTTAATCAACGACGAGAGCTTCTCGTTTCCCTTTTAATCTATTTTTCTTTGAAAATGGGATACAGAAGTTTGCGCCGTTAGTTTCCCTTTCTTTCTTCCTTCACGTTGGTGCGGTTGTTCCTGTGTGTCGCTAGCAGTGGTGGATTGTATTAGGATCATGTATTACAAGTTGTGTAATCATTTGGGACATGTAGCCTATTTTAATCATTATGGAATGCAGACCATACTTAGCAGGTTAAACCTGGAGCCTGGCGCCCAGTTCATTATGACTGTCATTACAAGTCCATGATTATTAGGGTAGATTTATAGGACTACTGTTCAACCCCTATTGTACACTTTTCTCACCAATATTCTATGGATGAACAATTGAATATGGCAACTTTCAGGATTAATGCATAAAGGCTCTCCAAACCATTTATTTTATTATTCATAAATCATTTCCAAACCCTAAATAATCTACAAGATTAGAGTATATTTAAATCTACCAATTGGTGTTGAAAAGGAGGTGAATATACACAGAGTTACATGGCTTTCTTTCCACGTCTGCAAAGCCCGTTACACACCTCCATAACGTAAGTCTGAATTCCAACTACTGACAAGTGTGTAGGGAAGATGTGCATAGGAAAGGCGTACAGTTCCTAAATCTGAATTAGGGCCCTCCATTAATAGAAAAGGTGTGTACAGTTACGGGCAGTGCAGGTACCGTACCAGGCGATGATACAGCCCGACAGGATGCTCTCAACGGTGCATCTGTAGATGTTTGTGAGGGTCTTAGGGGCCAAGCCAAATGTCTCCAGCCTTCTGAGGTTGAGGAGGCACTGTTGTGCCTTCTTCACCACACTGTTGGAGTGGAGGGACCAGTAAGGTCCCAGCTCCACCTGTTACGTTATGTAACTACTGCCAGCTGCACGCACAGAAGCAGGTGAACACACAACCACACACACCATAAACAGCCATGTCACACAGGATATCAAGTGGACGATGGATGACGAGTCGGGAATAGTGGTGATCACCTTCCACTCTCTCCCAACCCATGACCCCAAAATACCTCCACCACACACACGCAACAGAACTCACTGATGCACACACAAGCATTAACACACACAGGCGCAGACACACACACACACACACATAATTTAATCTGGTTCACAGTGTAGAGCATCTTGGTGCAGCTGACAACCATTTATTCACCCCACTGACACAGGCTATATGTGAACATTTCCTTCTGGAATCCCCCTTTCCCTTCCTCCCAAATGCTTCCTCTCCACTTTCCTTTGTTGCTTTTACTCCTCCTTTCTCCTTTCTCTTGAATGACACACATGCACACACATCTACGCACGCACACAAACACACACACAGTGGCAGGTTGTCTGTCAGCAGTTGACCAGTCGATGATGGATGTCCTTGGAGAACAGGTATTGAATACTGTGCTTTCTCTTGTTGTATCTGAAAGCCCTTCTCCCATTAAACCTAAGGTCATTTCTAGCTCCGCCCCTGGACTCGCTTTCTTCCTGAGCATGCTGGGTAAAGTAGTTTAACATTGTCAACAAGATAAACCCAATGCAAACGGGGAAAGATGAACAGTCAAAGACAGTTCGTGTGTGTTTTCAAGGTGTTGCATGGGTGAGAGGGGGAGGGGGTGCAGTAGGGGATATGAAAAGTAAGCCGTGTGTGTGTGTGAGAGACAGAGTGTGTGTGTGTGTGTGTGTGTGTGTGTGTGTGTGTGTGTGTGTGTGTGTGTGTGTGTGTGTGTGTGTGTGTGTGAGAGAGAGAGAGAGAGAGAGTTTGTGTGGGTGCGTGTGTTCAGACTGACAGCCACACAGTTTCATATCTCTGTGTCTCCTCCATAATGAAGTAAACATCCCAGCATCCAGCTCTGACAACAGAAGAAGACAAACAAACACACCACAGGACAATGTGCCATACACACAGGGAACTATGCCTACCGACAAAGATCGTTAAGACAGTCACTCAGGACAGGGATTATTCAGTTTGACCAGTCAAAAACCCAGCCATTTTTTATTTGAGCTCTTTGTATGCAGTAAAAGTCACCTTTATGCACAGATCTAGAATTAGCTTACAATACCCAAATTCCGACCTGAAACATAAAGCTGACCAGTGCTGAGATGCTCTACTCTGCTGTGTATGTTGCCATGAGCCGACTACAGTAATATGAGGCTTTATGCAGGTTAGGGCAGTAATCCACGTCGTTTTAATAATGTAATAAAAGGTATGACTGTATCTCAGGAAGTATCAAATACCATTTTCAAATCTATACACCCTGTCCCAGAAACTCTATACTAGACAGGAGATGGTATAGGGGTCACACACACACACAAAACATATCTCTATCTCTCTGTTTCATTCAACAAGTTTCAGTTTGATTTTCCCCAATCTTTTTCTCTCTCTGTTTCCTTATTTCTGCACCTGACAGTGGATTGGGAATGATTTCTACATTTTAAACTAAACCCAGGTAGACCTACTTTTAATTCAGGTAGACCTACTTTTAATTCAGGTAGACCTACTTTTAATTCAGGTAGACCTACTTCTAATCCAGGTAGACCTACTTCTAATCCAGGTAGACCTATTTCTAATCCAGGTAGACCTACTTCTAATCTAGGTAGACCTACTTCTAATCCAGGTAGACCTACTTCTAATCCAGGTAGACCTACTTCTAATCCACTAAAGAAAGACAAGAAAAACACAGATTTGATCATTTTGAGCATTTTTTTTTATTAATTAAATGCAACAGAAAGGCAATAAAATTAAGATAAATAACTTTGTTTTTTACACAGGGGAAATATTTTAGTCATATTTCCAACAATGACTGAGACAATTGTCACAAACTATATACCAAACCTACAAAGTAAGTCGTTTCCAGTTGGTCTCAAAACAGGTTGCGCAAAGATGATGTCCCTTCACCCAATGTGATGTTTAGAACTGAATCCAGTGTTTCTTTAAGAAAATACAGCTTTTAAAATATTGTTTAAAGACCTACAAAAAGTAATATAACATGGATGTTCACATTAGATTTATTTTAAGCTTTTGCGTCATAGTGTTACAGCAACAATGTTGTTTAAAAAAGTCAGTTCATGTACGTCTCATATGAAAAGGCATTCATGTTCTCCTTGTGAAAACCCCAACACTGAAAACACAGTCATCCCAGGCATGTATAACTGGCAGGAAAGGGTGGAAGGTGAAATAAAAATAAAAACAGAAAGACACATTTTTGGCAAAGCAGGAAGAAAAGTGAAAAGATTAAGCACAATTTTGATTGGATCCTTAATCATTTTTTTTTATAGACATTCCCCTCTTTTGATTGGCTTTGATTGTCCTTCACAGTCATGAGATGCCATATGGTTGTCATGGAGCCTTCAAGTGCAAGAGCCAAGCTACGTGCAGGAAGATAAAGTTGCTGTGTTCCCATGGCAACATGATGGTGAATGTTAAGCCATGTCCTATGCCAACAGGTTGGAGGGAAACCCAGGTGCGCTACTTGAATATGATTGCAGGGATCTCCGAATTCAGATTTTATTGAATATTTTCATATTTTTATATTTCTTCATATTGCATTCTAATGTGATGAAACGAAACATAGATGCGCTTTGGTTTAGTATTTTTTAGGCCAGATAAATAGACATAGATTTCCTCTAGGAATATATAGATATAGAACATCTAGAACTCTCTAGTCTGGACCTTTAAGGATCAGCGAATAGAAAAAACTTTCCAGTATTTCTAAAAACAAAGAAATCTACATTTGAAACCCCCACAGGAGAATAAGCAACATTATTATAGACAATAAAACCTAGAAGAACAATATACAAAACCAGACCAATGATGATGTGAACAAAAAAATCATTTTCCACTTTTCTTATAAAAACATCCCCGGTCACTAAATCCACACTAACCCCCAAAATGGGACTTGAACCCATCCCGTCGCATATTTACAGCTTTACCCCTCATGGACCCCATCCCATCTCCACAACGTACTCAGTGCAGAAAGAGAAGAAGTCTTAAAGCTCCTCCCCCTAAGCCAAAATAACTATTCAACAGTCATTGAAAAAATAACAACGTAAAGAGCAACAAAGAGGAATATAGTTCTCTCTTCATGTATATTATATATGTATACTATGTCCAGTTGAATATTAAAGTCTTTATACATAATGCTGTACAACACACAGAAATAGACAAATCATTCAGCTGTACCTGAATAGAAGGATATGAGAGGTATTGAAGTGTATGGCTTGACTGTAGAAATAATCATTCCTTTTTGTCTTGTTTTCTGTCTAGAGAAAAAGCGGTTAGTAAATCCATTGATATATGAATATTCATAGATTTAGGTTTAGTAGGTTTACTTTTTGAGTGTTAAAGACATCTAGGGTTTCCATGGTGAGGTCTAGACGAGAGAACAACGCACGCACACACACGCAAACACACACTCGCAAACACACACTCGCAAATGCACTAAAGCACTATTTACTCTCAGCTGTTCAAGGACCAAATGCATCCATTACAACCACTCAGCACATACTCTCTCTCACACACACACTTCAGAACTACAGTGTTTTTGGTCCTTTTGGGATTTCTCAATCCTGCCGTCATTCATTTATCATCAGAGCAGTGTAGCCACCAGTGTAGTCAGTCTCTCTCTCTCGCTCTCTCTCTCACTCCCTTTCCCAGTCTCTATTTTATGTCTTCTATATAACCCTTATTTAACCAGGTCTCTAGACTGAGAAGTGAACACATCACATTCTCACTTACAGCAACAACCTAGTAAGAGTCACAGGAGTCTCTGACAAACTGACTGAGAGTCAGTCTATGACAGTCTGACACACTGCCAGAGAGTCAGTCTATGACAGTTTTTGACTGTGACAGACAGTAAAACAACTCTTAGAGACAAGACGTAGCGAGGACACGGTCTGTCAGTTTCAGAAGGTCAGTAGAGTACTGTAGTCCCTCTTCAGATCACTAGATCATTAGATCAGATGACTTCAGTGCTGCGGTCCAAAGTGCTGTTATCCCTTTTTGGGTTGGGATCGTCCACACCCAGATAGGACCCAGAACCAAGATCCAGAACCAGCAGGAACTAGAACCAAGGAAGGTCCTCATTTCCAAACTCTTCTAGATTTGGACAGAACCATGCTTCACTGACACCAGCACCAGTAGCTGGATTCATCCTGGAGAGATGAGGCTTCCATCTTTAAGGCTTTGTTTTGTTTACACTCCATAGTTGTTGCTAGGGGACGATGGCCACGCCCTCGGCGCTAACCAGCTGGCCTGTGGTTGGCTCGTAGGTCCCTGCCAGGTAAAACAGATCCTGGGCCCCACCCCCTGGCTTTCGTCGGCGAATCAGGTGCTCGTAATCGGTGCGACTGAGCACCTGACAGCGGTGGGAGATGGTCTGGACATCGTTCTCATCCTCATGGCTCGACTGGTACAAAGCATGCTGGGTAGCGGAGGGAAGGAGACAGATGTTAAACACAGAGTTAAATAGAAGACTGAAAGATAAATGAACAGCCTATTCATTAATCCCCAAATAGATTTAAGTAGATACATTCTTGATCAATCCTTGATAAATTTTATCAAAAGGTTGATACATTTGATCAAAAAGTTGATCATGTTGCTGAATGATAATCCATCATACCTTTCCGTCATGTGGCCTCTTCCCCAGGCTCGTCTCCTCGGGATGGTAGAACCACTTGACCCTGACCACCATGCTGGAGGACCAGGACTCCCAGAGGCTCTCCACCCGCCCCACGTAGGGCAGCTGGGGCCGACCGGGGGACAGGAACACAGCACAGTCCCCCACATGCACCGTCTCACCACCACGCACAATCGCCTTGTAGAACAACTTACGGGCCTTACCCTTCAGACCACGCCTCTGTAGGGGGAGAGGGGGGGGGGGGGGGGGGGGTTAGGAGGGAGTTCAGGTAAGGACAGGTAAGACCTTACTCAGTTATTCAGTTCAGTAAGACCTCAGTCAATAAGTCAATACGTCTGCTTCAGATTGTGTTCACCATTAAGGCTCCCACATGTATCCTCTGACCTGTGTGGGATTTCCAGACCACTTCCACAGCTGGCGACCCGGCAGGAGGGCGGACATATTAGGATGGGGGATCGGTGACAACATCCTCTGCCTCTTTTCTGCTGGGTGATCCTTGGGAGGTTTGGGCTGGGAGGCCGGGTTGTGTGTGTTGGGGGTCGGAGTGTGTGTGTTGAGAGACAGAGTGTGTGTGTTGGAGACGGTTCCACCTTTCCTCTTGGTTTGGCTTTTGGATGCACTGCTGCTACTATTGGTCCTCCCCTTTGATGTGTACTCCTTCCTGTCCTCTCCTCTATCACTTCCTCTAACCTTAGACTCCCCGGTGACAGACATGGCTGCCTTTGCAACGTAGGAGTGTGGTGTTGCTGAGGCGGGGCTTGGGTTGGGCTTTGTGGTGGGGTCAGGGGTTAAGGTGTTAGACGTCAAGCTCTGTTTGTGTTTGTGTTTCTGCTGCTGGAGCAGCGCTCGGCGGAGAAGGAGGGATGAAGATTCTTCTTCGTCAGAGGAGTAGGAGGAGTCGGAAGAACAGAGGGAGGAAGAAGAGAGGGAGCCAGAAGAGGAGGAAGAGGAAGAGGACGAGGAGCAAACAGAGAGACGTGAGAGGAAACGTCCTGCGCCCGCCGCTGCTGCTCTCCTCCGAGCTACGTCTTCATCTCCATCATCATCATCATCTTCATCCAGCTCAGAGTAAGAGCTAGGGCAGTCACTGGGGCAGTCCAGAGTACCAAACTCTCCCCCCAGACCCACTAATCCAGACGAGGGGAGCCCCTTTCTGAGGGCTGGCGCCCCTTTCAGGAGCGGCTCAGACTTGGACATTCCACTCTCTCCTCTTCTTTCTCCTTTATTTCTGTCTTTCACCACCAGGGCAGGGTGGATATACCTGAGAGGTGCCCCCTCCTTCACCACCAGGGCAGGGTGGATGTACCTGAGAGGTGCCCTCTCTGCCCCTGCAGATGGACCCTTGTGCCCCCTGCCGCCCCCCAAACGCAGCAGAGCTTTCCCATTCTTTGTTTTGGGCGAGGTCACGCCCTCGTGGTCCAGCTTCACCAGGAACTGTTTTCTGTACCTGTCACTCGACTTCCTGTTGGAGGGTGCCGTTGTCATGGCGACAGAGTCACTTAGCACCAGGGGTGTTACCGTGGTAACAGGCCGGTGGGTTCCGCTTCTGAAGGCTCCAGCGTAACCGTTGGCGATGCTACTGAAAGAGTCAACCTCAAAGGGGGAACTAAAGATGCACTTGAGGGGTGTGGGAGGGGTGAGGGGGTGTGTGGCTGGGCGGTGGAACACCCCCAGGTCTCGCTGGCGACACACTCGGTGGGTTTTACGGGATGTCCCGTTAAACAGGAAGAAGTCCGCTGGAAGTCTCTTCGCCGGCCAGCTTATCGAGGAAGTGTTGCCCCCGGTTACTCTCTCTGACGATGTCGTGGCTGAACTATTGGCCTCTGGCTTGACCTTCTTTGGTCGTCCAACTGGAAGAATAAACAGAGTAAGAGAGAAAAGGGGAGAAAGAGAGACAGAAAGAAATAAAGGGAAAGAAAGAAGAAGAGAGATTTATAAACATGATGAATGTACCTATCCTTCCTTTAAACCAAGTCAAAGACAACAAATTATGTGTAACTATAAATTACAGCCCTTAATGTGGAACTGGAGACACCTTGTCACATTTAGTCTGTTGAGTTGTGGGAATGCTGTTTGACTGGAGGGCATTCAGATCAGTGACAGTTGGAACAGTGATGACGTTAGGCAGGTGGACGGGGATTCCATAGAGAGGGAAGAAGCTGTGTGTTGATGGTCTGTTGGGCGATTAGGCTCGCATTCGGTGTTCCAATTAATCCCAAAGGTATTCGATGGAGATGAGGTCAGGGCTCCGTGCAGGGAAGTACATTTCTTCCACTCCGATCTCAACAAACCATTTCTGTATGGACCCTACTTTGTGCACGGGGGTGTTGTCATACTGAAACAGGAAAGGGCCTTCCTCAAACTGTTACCACAAAGATGGCAGCACAGAATCATCTAGAATGTCATTGTATGATGTAGCATTAAGATTTCCCTTCACTGGAACTAAGGGGCCTTGCCCAAACCATGAAAAACAGCCCCCAGACCATTATTCCTCCTCCACCAAACTTTAGAGTTGGCACTATGGTAGCGTTCTCCTGGCATCCGCCAAACCCAAATTTGTCCATCAGACTGCCAGATGGTGAAGCGTGATTAATCACTCCAGAGAACGCTTTCCACTGCTCCAGAGTCCAATGGTGGCGAGCTTTCAACGCTCCAGCCGATGCTTGGCATTGCACATTGTAATTTTAGGCTTGTGTGCGGCTGCTCCCAAAATTAATCTCCCGGCAAACAGTTATTGTGCTGATGTTGCTTCCAGAGGCAGTTTGGAACTTGGTAGTGAGTGTTGCAACCGAGGATATACGATTAATACGCTCATGTGCTTCAGCACTCGGCGGTCCCGTTCTGTGAGCTTGTGTGGCTTACCACTTCGCAGCTGAGCCATTGTTGCTCCTAAACGTTTCCACTTCACAATAACAGCACATATAGTTGACCAGGGCAGTTCTAGCAGGGCAGAAATTTGATGAACTGACTTGCTGGAAAGGTGTCATCCTATGATGGTGCCACGTTAACAGTCACTGAGCTTTTCAGTAAGACCATTCTACTGCCAATGTTTGTCCATTGAGATTGCATGGCTGTGTGATGGATTTTATACCCCTGTCAGCAACGGGTGTGGCTGAAATAGCCAAATACACTCATTTGAAGGGTTGCCCACATACTTTTGCATATATAGTGTATGATTAAAGATGGTCTGACTAGTAAGTTGGCCTCTGAAGCAGTTTGCCTTTATCTTTTTAGTTCCGTTCCACTTTCCCACAAGCAAAATAAAAACTTCGGAACTGGTTTGAACCAAACGAAAGTACCGGTTTATATTGTTCCTTTCTGTCCCTTTCTTAACCTGTGAAATCTACCGTTTTTTACATTTAGGTTATTAAATTACTTCACCAATCAGTGCGGATAGAGCAGGCAAGCTAATTGTTCACATGCCTGATGGACAGACAAGTGTAGCCTATGGCGCAAGATGGACTGACATTTTGCATGTGGGGAGAGAGTGAGTGAGGGTGGAGGAGGAGGCTGGAAGCGCTGGGCATCTTGTTATGATATGCATTATCTGAATTACGTCCACAGAATTATACCTAGGAGGAGCGGCTTCTATGAAGGAAACTTTGAATGTCCTGTGAGCTAGTTAACTAAAAAGCATGTGTGTGCAGAGCAGCACCAGAATTAAAAGCATTTCTTACCTTTTTGTAGTTAACAAATGGTCTTTAGTATCCTTAACTAGCATCCATTCTTTTCTAGCTAATGAAAAATCTCTCTCCTATCTTCTGAATCATGTAATGATTGTAATGTCAGTACAGTAGCCTCTGCTTCAGAGGGGGAGGGGCCAGTGGTGGAAAAAGTACCCCATTGTCATACTTGAGTAAAAGTAAAGGTACCTTAGTAGAAAATGACTCAAGTAAAAGTGAAAGTAAGCCAGTAAAATACTACTTGAGTAAAAGTCTAAAAGTATTTGGTTTTAAATATGCTTTAGTATCAAAAGTAAATGTAATTGCAAAAATATTTTAAATTTGATCATATTAATAAGCAAACCAGACAGCAAAATGGTCATGTTTTTTTTTTAAACAGATCGCTAGGGGCACACTCCAACACGCAGACATCATTTACAAACGAAGCATGTGTTTAGTGAGTCAGCCAGATCAAAGGCAGTAGGGATGACCAGGGATGTTCTCTTGATGATTGTGGGAATTGGACAACTTTCCAGTCCTGCTAAGCATGTCAGGGAAAATGTATGAAGTAAAAAGTACATGATTTTCTTTAGGAATGTAGTGGGAAAAAAGTAGTTGTCAAAAAATATGAATAGTAAAGTACAGACACTCCAAAAACAATTTAAGTAGTACCTTCAAGTATTTTTACTTAAGTTCTTTACACCACTGGGAGGGGCTACAGTAGCATATGCTTCAGAGGGAGAGGGGCAGGAAGCCTAAACACACACACTGGCCAAGATTTTCAGCTGGCAGGCAGTCAAACACTGGAATAAGTTTCTGAGTGACAGAGTGAGGGCTTTGGCACAGGAGATGTGATGCGTTTTTTTTTTATGGGACTAGAAAATATGCCTGGAACCGGTTCCCATGCTTTTAAAATAACGGTTCAGTTACAGTATGGATCACTTTTGTTCCAGGTTCCATTTCTGTCCTTCAAAAATGTGGTTATTTTCTGGTTTTCGGTTCTGTTCCCTGAACCGTTTCCAACCCCTCTGGTGGTGGTATCTACAGTATGCTTATTTCACTGGTGCTGCTCAGGTGCTGTTGGCCTCAATCTCAAACAAAGGGAAAAACCATCTAATTATGCTCTGAGCCATTACCTGGTCTCCTCTCCTGGCTCCTTCCTTCTGCCTCTTCATTGTTTGGTCCCTCTGTTGGCTTGTCTCTACTGTCCTGGGTGGAGCTTCTGCGACCACAACGTTCAGTTGAGAGCAGGGCTGGAGATGGCTCCGCACCTGAGTAAGTGAGAGAGAGAAAGAGCGAGAGAGTGAATGAGAAAATGACAGAGAGAGAGAGAAAGCAAGAGAGAAAGAGTGAGAACACGAAAAAAATAGAGAGCATGAGAGAGAGAGAAGTAGGGCAAAACAGACACAGAGAATGAATCTCTCAGAGTCTGGATCTAATGTTGACAGACCATGTCTTTACCCTCCAGGAATGTATAATCTGTGTGTGTGTGTGTGTGTGCGTGCATGCGTGTGTGTGTGTGCAGTATACTCACAGTGTACCTGGTACCCATTGGGCAGCAGGCGTATGTTGGGCAGCGAGATCCTTCCTCTGTCTCCATCATCAAACTCCACCATCACACTTCCCTTCTCCTCCTCGCCCAGAACCCCTCTGTGGACGTTTCCAGGGTAGAGACAACGGGAGCGTTCGCTCCAGTAGGCACACACACGTGTCCCAGCAGTCAAGATGGCCTCTGTCTGTGGCCGCACGTCCAACACCGCTTCTTGTAATATCTGTTCTAGAGAGTAGATCCTAGGCCTGTTCCCTCTCTCCCCCTCGATCACTACACGGAATCTAGGACAGGGAGATTGTATTAAATGTATTACAAGCCATTCAGCCAATCCTTTGTATCAACATGCCTATCTGTGATTAAGCAGGCCATATGAATTGGTGTCAGTAGGTGTCAGTGCCTTACATGTCAGGCAGGTCCAGAGTGTGTAGTCGGGCAGCATACAGCAGCTCATCCTCCTTAGATATCAACACCTTCAGACCATCCACCAGCATCTCCCTGCTCAACACACAGTTAAGCAGTGCTGCAGAGAGAGAGAGCAAGAAGGAGAGAGAGAAAATATAAACATTTAGCCTGGTATGTGACCCTGTGAGACTGTGGTGTGTGTGTGTGTGTGTGTGTGTGTGTGTGTGTGTGTGTGTTCTCACCTGGTTCTCTGTGTGTGTGAGGTGTATGCTCCATGTCTTCCTCCTCCCCCTCAGAGAAGCTGCTCTCCTCGTCCAATCGGAATCCTTCATCAGCCGCAAAGCTCTCCAGAAGCCGGCTCACTGCACGCCCCTTAGCCTGCAACAGGAAATTACATCATTAGAATATATATCTCTTTAAACTCCTTTTTTTAATGTAAACGTTATTTAACTAGGCAACTCAGTTAAGAACAAATTCTTATTCACAATGACGGCCTACACCGGCACCAAACCCAGACAACAATGGGCCAATTGCGCACCGCCCCTATAGGACTCCCAATCACAGCCGGTTGTGATACAGCCTGGATTTGAACCAGGGTGTCTGTAGTGACGCCTCTAGCACTGAGATGCATTGCCTTAGAACGCTGCGCCACTCAGGAGGACCAAACCAGTGATCACCCTCCCAGGTCCTGGACAGCTACAGAGTGTGCAGGCTTTTTTTCCATCACAGCACTAATTCAAATTATGATCATCAATGAATCTGGTGTTTTAGTGCAGGCCTAGAACAAAAGCATGTCATCTTTTTTTCCATACATTGCTGCCAGAACTACCCCTTTCTTTCAACACACCCAATTTTTTTAATCTAAATGTGCACAATGCACAGTGTCTCTAGAGATAAATCAGATCCAGCCTGAATTGTGCGATGTAGTAAGGAGTTGTAGTTTCCAACAGACCAATATTCTACATAGTTAAGTGCAGAAAATGTGGTAATTAACTACAATGACCATAATCCATTGCGTATCTACTTGTCCGGTCTGTGTTTCTTTTACGCCTGCTACGGAAGAGAGAAGAATGAGCGATCTGATCTGATATAGAGAGCAGCTGTTGCTTCCTGAGGAATCTCTACCTGAAAATACATTATCTAAGTGATTGATAGATGGTATTCAGCAGTCATAAAAATATGCCTTATTTACTTTGGAAAACTACTAAAATAGTGATTTTGTCAGACAGCATAGGCAGCAGATCTAAAGAGATAAGATGATGACTTGGAATGAAATAATAAAGTCATCAAATAAAACAAATGTACAACTGAAATATGTTATTAAAGTAAAGTAATGTGAATAAGTGATGGTTAATAACTGTAATGGGCAGTCACTACCTTCATGGGACTTTAATTAATTGTTTTATTCTGTCTTGTTGCATCATTCAACCCAAATAATGCATATTGCATTGAATGTTTACATTTTCTTTATATAATAATAATTTAACCAAAATCGAACAGACTTCAAAAAGTACTAATCGCACTGACACACACACACACACAGTCCTATTCTGGTTTGAGGAGCTGGTTTCTTAATGATGAATGACGACTGATGATGAAGCTTCAAATTCAGCCTGTTTCCAAAGAGTATGTGTGTGTGTTTGTTTAGTACATATGTGTGTGTGTGCGCGTGTGTGCGCGTCTGTCAGTGCCTCAGGGCTGTTGTCACCAGAACACACTAGGCTGGTGTTTAGTCCCACCTCAGGGCTGTTCTCACCAGAGCACATTAGACTTGTGTTTAGTCCCACCTCAGGGCTGTTCTCACCAGAACACAGTAGACTGGTGTTGAGACCCACCTCAGGGCTGTTCTCAACAGAACACAGTAGGCTTGTGTTTAGTCCCACCTCAGGGCTGTTCTCACCAGAACACACTAGGCTGGTGTTGAGACCCACCTCAGGGCTGTTCTCACCAGAACACAGTAGACTGGTGTTGAGACCCACCTCAGGGCTGTTCTCAACAGAACACAGTAGACTGGTGTTGAGACCCACCTCAGGGCTGTTCTCAACAGAACACAGTAGACTGGTGTTGAGACCCACCTCAGGGCTGGTGTTGAGACCCACCTCAGGGCTGTTCTCAACAGAACACAGTAGACTGGTGTTGAGACCCACCTCAGGGCTGTTCTCACCAGAACACACTAGGCTGGTGTTGAGACCCACCTCAGGGCTGTTCTCAACAGAACACAGTAGACTGGTGTTGAGACCCACCTCAGGGCTGTTCTCACCAGAACACACTAGGCTGGTGTTGAGACCCACCTCAGGGCTGTTCTCAACAGAACACAGTAGACTGGAGTAAAGGCAACTCACACACGTCATCAGTCTTATTCATTGGCTGTATATGTCACCAGCTGACTCATTCACGGTTGTTTTAAACTGATCCACCCATACAGAGTTAGCTAATAATCCCTTTGGTAAAATAGGTCACGCCATAGCTTAAGACTTTTATGTGTGCTGTCAAGGAAACTCGCCAAAAGCACATTTAAAAAAAGGACAGGTTACATATAGCTTCTTCTCATTCCTCCAACTGCATGATGTTCCAACATCATCTCTGTTTCAACTGCCTAAAATCATCTCTGTTCCAACTGCCTAACATCATCACTGTTCCAACTGCCTAACATCATCACTGTTCCAACTACCTAACATCTTCACTGTTCCAACTGCCTAACATCATCACTGTTCCAACTGCCTAACATCATCACTGTTCCAACTACCTAACTTCTTCACTGTTCCAACTGCTTAACATCATCTCTGTTCCAACTGCCTAACATCTTCACTGTTCCAACTGCCTAACATCATCACTGTTCCAACTGCCTAACATCATCACTGTTCCAACTGCCTAACATCTTCACTGTTCCAACTGCCTAACATCATCACTGTTCCAACTGCCTAACATCATCACTGTTCCAACTGCCTAACATCATCACTGTTCCAACTGCCTAACATCATCACTGTTCCAACTGCCTAACATCATCACTGTTCCAACTGCCTAACATCATCACTGTTCCAACTGCCTAACATCACTGTTCCAACTGCCCAACATCATCACTGTTCCAACTGCCTAACATCATCACTGTTCCAACTGCCTAACATCATCACTGTTCCAACTGCCTAACATCATCACTGTTCCAACTGCCCAACATCATCACTGTTCCAACTGCCTAACATCATCACTGTTCCAACTGCCTAACATCATCACTGTTCCAACTGCCCAACATCATCACTGTTCCAACTGCCCAACATCTTCACTGTTCCAACTGCCTAACATCATCACTGTTCCAACTGCCTAACATCATCACTGTTCCAACTGCCTAACATCATCACTGTTCCAACTGCCTAACATCATCACTGTTCCAACTGCCTAACATCATCACTGTTCCAACTACCTAACTTCTTCACTGTTCCAACTGCTTAACATCATCTCTGTTCCAACTGCCTAACATTATCACTGTTCCAACTGCCTAACATCATCACTGTTCCAACTGCCTAACATCTTCACTGTTCCAACTGCCTAACATCATCACTGTTCCAACTACCTAACTTCTTCACTGTTCCAACTACCTAACTTCTTCACTGTTCCAACTGCCTAACATCATCACTGTTCCAACTGCCTAACATCTTCACTGTTCCAACTGCCTAACATCATCACTGTTCCAACTGCTTAACATAAGCTCTGTTCCAACTGCCTAACATCTTCACTGTTCCAACTGCCGCTGAATGCCCTCTAGTCACGCCACCTCTCTCTTCTACTGTACTCTCCCTGTTGTTTCTACTCAGGATTCGCCACCAACTGTCATTTCCTGTTCCTCACTGCCTCTTTCCTGTTGCCCCTATCCCTCCTCCACCATAACCATTCTGACCCCCATCCCCACCTGCTTCTTCCTGCTCCTCTTGCCCCTGGTGGTGTCCTCTCTCTGAGTCTCAGTCTCTAGCCAGCAGCCCCTCCTCTGGAAAAACCACAAAGGACAGGTTAGTATTATAGACAATGATCATGATCACCATGTAGCAAGTGAGATACCGTAACACGTGCATCTTAACTGTCTCAAGTAGTTCAGGGAGATTTTAACAGAGGAGGAAGCCATTTTTGATTAACCTAGAGACCCCCCCCCTCCCCCCCACGGGTCCTTCCATTCTCCCACCTCACCTTTCCCAGAAAGTTTTGTTGTCCCGAGATCTTCCTCTTTGCCTCCGCCACTGGTCCCTGGACCCCCCTGCTGTCCTGGAGGCTGTTGCCCACTAACGAGACTCTCCAGCTGGGTACAGGTTCTCTCCTAGCCCCTTGTGGCTCCTGGAGCTCTGGGCATCTCCCATCTACAGTAGCAGGGCCTGGCCTGCAGGGGGCTCCTCTCCTCCTCAGTGCCACACTGGGCATGCTCACATCATCACCTTGCCTCTCCTCCTTGCTCCTGGCTTTCTGATTGGCTTGGAGCTTAGCGGCTGGGCCAGTCACAGAAGAGTTTGTTGGCGTGTCTTTGGAGGATGGTATCGTTGTATTTACGTCATTGAGTCCTTCGTCGCTGTCATAGCGCCTCTCTTCTTCCTCCTCTGTGGGATCAAGGGATCAATATAATACATTAGAAACTATTTGGAGATCAGTTGTGGCACGACCATCTCAATCTCAGGCTATGTCTGGTGACAGTGTAGAGTAGCTATATCGTAAAATAACTCAGTGGCCTTTACCCTTTAGGCAACAAACTATCACACAGGACAGACAAGCAGGGAATACACCACACAAACTATCACACAGGACAGATAAGCAGGGAAGACACCACACAAACTATCACACAGGACAGATAAGCAGGGAAGACACCACACAGCACAGATAAGCAGGGAAGACACCACACAAACTATCACACAGCACAGATAAGCAGGGAAGACACCACACAGCACAGATAAGCAGGGAAGACACCACACAAACTAAGCAGGGAAGACACCACACAAACTATCACACAGGACAGATAAGCAGGGAAGACACCACACAAACTATCACACAAACTATCACAGGACAGATAAGCAGGGAAGACACCACACAAACTATCACACAAACTATCACAGGACAGATAAGCAGGGAAGACACAACACAAACTATCACACAGGACAGATAAGCAGGGAAGACACCACACAAACTAAGCAGGGAAGACACCACACAAACTATCACATAAACTATCACACAGGACAGATAAGCAGTGAAGACACCACACAAACTATCACACATCACAATTAAGCAGGGAAGACACCACACAAACTATCACACAGCACAGATAAGCAGGGAAGACACCACACAAACTAAGCAGGGAAGACACCACACAAACTATCACACAGGACAGATAAGCAGGGAAGACACCACACAAACTATCACACAGCACAGATAAGCAGGGAAGACACTACACAGCACAGATAAGCAAGGAAGACACCACACAAACTATCACACAAACTATCACACAGGACAGATAAGCAGTGAAAACACCACACAAACTATCACACAGCACAGATAAGCAGTGAAAACACCACACAAACTATCACACAGCACAGATAAGCAGTGAAGACACCACACAAACTATCACACAGCACAGATAAGCAGGGAAGACACCACACAAACAAGCAGTGAAGACACCACACAAACTATCACACAGCACAGATAAGCAGCGAAGACACCACACAAACTATCACACAGCACAGATAAGCAGTGAAGACACCACACAAACTATCACACAGCACAGATAAGCAGTGAAGACACCACACAAACTAAGACACCACACAAACTATCACACAGCACAGATAAGCAGGGAAGACACCACACAGATAAGCAGTGAAGACATCACACAAACTATCACACAGCACAGATAAGCAGGGAAGACACCACACAAACAATCACACAGCACAGATAAGCAGTGAAAACACCACACAGCACAGATAAGCAGTGAAGACACCACACAAACTATCACACAAACTATCACAGGACAGATAAGCAGGGAAGACACCACACAAACTATCACACAAACTATCACAGGACAGATAAGCAGGGAAGACACCACACAAACTATCACACAGGACAGATAAGCAGGGAAGACACCACACAAACTAAGCAGGGAAGACACCACACAAACTATCACATAAACTATCACACAGGACAGATAAGCAGTGAAGACACCACACAAACTATCACACATCACAATTAAGCAGGGAAGACACCACACAAACTATCACACAGCACAGATAAGCAGGGAAGACACCACACAAACTAAGACACCACACAAACTAAGCAGGGAAGACACCACACAAACTAAGCAGGGAAGACACCACACAAACTATCACACAGGACAGATAAGCAGGGAAGACACCACACAAACTATCACACAGCACAGATAAGCAGGGAAGACACCACACAGCACAGATAAGCAAGGAAGACACCACACAAACTATCACACAAACTATCACACAGGACAGATAAGCAGTGAAAACACCACACAAACTATCACACAGCACAGATAAGCAGTGAAAACACCACACAAACTATCACACAGCACAGATAAGCAGCGAAGACACCACACAAACTATCACACAGCACAGATAAGCAGTGAAGACACCACACAAACTATCACACAGCACAGATAAGCAGTGGACACCACACAGCACAGATAAGCAAGGAAGACACCACGCAAACTATCACACAGGACAGATAAGCAGTGAAAACACCACACAAACTATCACACAGCACAGATAAGCAGTGAAAACACCACACAAACTATCACACAGCACAGATAAGCAGTGAAGACACCACACAAACTATCACACGGCAGAGATAAGCAGTGAGGACACCACACAGCACAGATAAGCAAGGAAGACACCACACAAACTATCACACAAACTATCACACAGGACAGATAAGCAGTGAAAACACCACACAAACTATCACACAGCACAGATAAGCAGTGAAAACACCACACAAACTATCACACAGCACAGATAAGCAGTGAAGACACCACACAGCACAGATAAGCAGGGAAGACACCACACAAACTAAGCAGGGAAGACACCACACAAACTATCACACAGGACAGATAAGCAGGGAAGACACCACACAAACTATCACACAAACTATCACAGGACAGATAAGCAGGGAAGACACCACACAAACTATCACACAAACTATCACAGGACAGATAAGCAGGGAAGACACCACACAAACTATCACACAGGACAGATAAGCAGGGAAGACACCACACAAACTAAGCAGGGAAGACACCACACAAACTATCACATAAACTATCACACAGGACAGATAAGCAGTGAAGACACCACACAAACTATCACACATCACAATTAAGCAGGGAAGACACCACACAAACTATCACACAGCACAGATAAGCAGGGAAGACACCACACAAACTAAGCAGGGAAGACACCACACAAACTATCACACAGGACAGATAAGCAGGGAAGACACCACACAAACTATCACACAGCACAGATAAGCAGGGAAGACACCACACAGCACAGATAAGCAAGGAAGACACCACACAAACTATCACACAAACTATCACACAGGACAGATAAGCAGTGAAAACACCACACAAACTATCACACAGCACAGATAAGCAGTGAAAACACCACACAAACTATCACACAGCACAGATAAGCAGTGAAGACACCACACAAACTATCACACAGCACAGATAAGCAGGGAAGACACCACACAAACAAGCAGTGAAGACACCACACAAACTATCACACAGCACAGATAAGCAGCGAAGACACCACACAAACTATCACACAGCACAGATAAGCAGTGAAGACACCACACAAACTATCACACAGCACAGATAAGCAGTGAAGACACCACACAAACTAAGACACCACACAAACTATCACACAGCACAGATAAGCAGGGAAGACACCACACAGATAAGCAGTGAAGACATCACACAAACTATCACACAGCACAGATAAGCAGGGAAGACACCACACAAACAATCACACAGCACAGATAAGCAGTGAAAACACCACACAGCACAGATAAGCAGTGAAGACACCACACAAACTATCACACAGGACAGATAAGCAGGGAAGACACCACACAAACTATCACACAAACTATCACAGGACAGATAAGCAGGGAAGACACCACACAAACTATCACACAAACTATCACAGGACAGATAAGCAGGGAAGACACCACACAAACTATCACACAGGACAGATAAGCAGGGAAGACACCACACAAACTAAGCAGGGAAGACACCACACAAACTATCACATAAACTATCACACAGGACAGATAAGCAGTGAAGACACCACACAAACTATCACACATCACAATTAAGCAGGGAAGACACCACACAAACTATCACACAGCACAGATAAGCAGGGAAGACACCACACAAACTAAGACACCACACAAACTAAGCAGGGAAGACACCACACAAACTAAGCAGGGAAGACACCACACAAACTATCACACAGGACAGATAAGCAGGGAAGACACCACACAAACTATCACACAGCACAGATAAGCAGGGAAGACACCACACAGCACAGATAAGCAAGGAAGACACCACACAAACTATCACACAGGACAGATAAGCAGTGAAAACACCACACAAACTATCACACAGCACAGATAAGCAGTGAAAACACCACACAAACTATCACACAGCACAGATAAGCAGCGAAGACACCACACAAACTATCACACAGCACAGATAAGCAGTGAAGACACCACACAAACTATCACACAGCACAGATAAGCAGTGGACACCACACAGCACAGATAAGCAAGGAAGACACCACGCAAACTATCACACAGGACAGATAAGCAGTGAAAACACCACACAAACTATCACACAGCACAGATAAGCAGTGAAAACACCACACAAACTATCACACAGCACAGATAAGCAGTGAAGACACCACACAAACTATCACACAGCACAGATAAGCAGTGAGGACACCACACAGCACAGATAAGCAAGGAAGACACCACACAAACTATCACACAAACTATCACACAGGACAGATAAGCAGTGAAAACACCACACAAACTATCACACAGCACAGATAAGCAGTGAAAACACCACACAAACTATCACACAGCACAGATAAGCAGTGAAGACACCACACAAACTATCACACAGCACAGATAAGCAGTGAAGACACCACACAAACTATCACACAGCACAGATAAGCAGCGAAGACACCACACAAACTATCACACAGCACAGATAAGCAGTGAGGACACCACACAGCACAGATAAGCAAGGAAGACACCACACAAACTATCACACAAACTATCACACAGGACAGATAAGCAGTGAAAACACCACACAAACTATCACACAGCACAGATAAGCAGTGAAAACACCACACAAACTATAACACAGCACAGATAAGCAGTGAAGACACCACACAAACTATCACACAGCACAGATAAACAGTGAAGACACCACACAAACTAAGACACCACACAAACTATTTCACAGCACAGATAAGCAGGGAAGACACCACACAAACTATCACACAGCACAGATAAGCAGGGAAGACACCACACAGATAAGCAGGGAAGACACCACACAAACTATCACACAGCACAGATAAGCAGGGAAGACACCACACAAACAATCACACAGCACAGATAAGCAGTGAAGACACCACACAAACTATCACACAGCACAGATAAGCAGTGAAGACACCACACAAACTATCACACAGCACAGATAAGCAGTGAGGACACCACACAGCACAGATAAGCAAGGAAGACACCACACAAACTATCACACAAACTATCACACAGGACAGATAAGCAGTGAAAACACCACAAACACTATCAAACAGCACAGATAAGCAGTGAAAACACCACACAAACTATCACACAGCACAGATAAGCAGTGAAGACACCACACAAACTATCACACAGCACAGATAAGCAGTGAAGACACCACACAAACTATCACACAGCACAGATAAGCAGCGAAGACACCACACAAACTATCACACAGCACAGATAAGCAGTGAGGACACCACACAGCACAGATAAGCAAGGAAGACACCACACAAACTATCACACAAACTATCACACAGGACAGATAAGCAGTGAAAACACCACACAAACGATCACACAGCACAGATAAGCAGGGAAGACACCACACAAACAAGCAGTGAAGACACCACACAAACTATCACACAGCACAGATAAGCAGCGAAGACACCACACAAACTATCACACAGCACAGATAAGCAGTGAAGACACCACACAAACTATCACACAGCACAGATAAGCAGTGAAGACACCACACAAACTATCACACAGCACAGATAAGCAGTGAAGACACCACTCAGCACAGATAAGCAAGGAAGACACCACACAAACTATCACACAAACTATCACACAGGACAGATAAGCAGTGAAGACACCACACAAACTAAGACACCACACAAACTATCACACAGCACAGATAAGCAGGGAAGACACCACACAGCACAGATAAGCAAGGAAGACACCACACAAACTATCACACAAACTATCACACAGGACAGATAAGCAGTGAAAACACCACACAAACTATCACACAGCACAGATAAGCAGTGAAAACACCACACAAACTATCACACAGCACAGATAAGCAGTGAAGACACCACACAAACTATCACACAGCACAGATAAGCAGCGAAGACACCACACAAACTATCACACAGCACAGATAAGCAGTGAAGACACCACACAAACTATCACACAGCACAGATAAGCAGTGGACACCACACAGCACAGATAAGCAAGGAAGACACCACACAAACTATCACACAGGACAGATAAGCAGTGAAAACACCACACAAACTATCACACAGCACAGATAAGCAGTGAAAACACCACACAAACTATCACACAGCACAGATAAGCAGTGAAGACACCACACAAACTATCACACAGCACAGATAAGCAGTGAGGACACCACACAGCACAGATAAGCAAGGAAGACACCACACAAACTATCACACAAACTATCACACAGGACAAATAAGCAGTGAAAACACCACACAAACTATCACACAGCACAGATAAGCAGTGAAAACACCACACAAACTATCACACAGCACAGATAAGCAGTGAAGACACCACACAAACTATCACACAGCACAGATAAGCAGCGAAGACACCACACAAACTATCACACAGCACAGATAAGCAGCGAAGACACCACACAAACTATCACACAGCACAGATAAGCAGCGAAGACACCACACAAACTATCACACAGCACAGATAAGCAGTGAAGACACCACACAAACTATCACACAGCACAGATAAGCAGTGAGGACACCACACAGCACAGATAAGCAAGGAAGACACCACACAAACTATCACACAAACTATCACACAGGACAGATAAGCAGTGAAAACACCACACAAACTATCACACAGCACAGATAAGCAGTGAAAACACCACACAAACTATCACACAGCACAGATAAGCAGTGAAGACACCACACAAACTATCACACAGCACAGATAAGCAGTGAAGACACCACACAAACTAAGACACCACACAAACTATTTCACAGCACAGATAAGCAGGGAAGACACCACACAAACTATCACACAGCACAGATAAGCAGGGAAGACACCACACAGATAAGCAGGGAAGACACCACACAAACTATCACACAGCACAGATAAGCAGGGAAGACACCACACAGATAAGCAGGGAAGACACCACACAAACTATCACACAGCACAGATAAGCAGGGAAGACACCACACAAACAATCACACAGCACAGATAAGCAGTGAAGACACCACACAAACTATCACACAGCACAGATAAGCAGTGAAGACAAACTGTGTGTGTATATATATATATAAATAACACAGGACATATAAGCAGTGAAGACACCACACAAATTATCACACAGCACAGATTAGCAGGGAAGACACCACAGTGGGTATCACACAACACAGTGGGGAGAACAAGTATTTGATACACTGCCGGGAATGCAGGTTTTCCTACTTACAAAGCATGTAGAGGTCTGTAATTTTAATCATAGGTACACTTCAACTGTGAGAGATGGAATCTTAAAAAAAATCCAGAAAATCACATTGTATGATTTTTTTATTTGATTTGTATGATTTGATCACCTACCAACCAGTAAGAATTCCGGCTATCACAGACCTGTTAGTTTTTCTTTAACCTCTTGGTGTTAGGGGGCAGTATTTTCATTTTTGGAGTAAAGGGGGCAGTATTTTCATTTTTGGAGTAAAACGTTCCCGTTTTAAACGGGATATTTTGTCAGGAAAATATGCTAGAATATGCATATAATTGACAGCTTTGGATAGAAAACACTCTAACTTTTCCAAAACTGTAAAGATATTGTCTGTGAGTATAACAGAACTGATGTTGCAGGCGAAAGCCTGAGAAATCCAATCCAGAAGTGCCCCAGGTTTTGGAAGCGCTGCGTTCCAATGACTCCCTATAGGGCTGTGAATGTACCATCAACGAGCTTACGCTTTCTACATATTCCCCAAGGTGTCTACAGCATTGTGACATAGTTTTCCGCATTTCTGTTGAAGAATAGCCGTATGGGGGCACATTGCGTAAGTGGTCACATGGTGGCTCCGAGAGAGATTCTCGCGTAAAGTGCAGAGGTAGCCATTACTCCAATCGGTCCTAGAGAAAAAGGAATTGTCCCGACGGATATATTATCGAATAGATATTAGAAAAACACCTTGAGAATGGATTCTAAACAGCGTTTGCCATGTTTCTGTCGATATTATGGAGCTAATTTTGAATATTTTTCGCTGTTGTGGTGACCACAATTTCTGGGCGATTTCTCAGCCAAACGTGAAGAACAAACGGAGCTATTTCACCTACAAAAATAATATTTTGGGAAAAAATGAACTTTGGCTGTCTACCTGGCAGTCTCGTGAGTGAAAACATCCGAAGTTCAAAGGTAAACGATTTAATTTGATTGCTTTTCTGATTTCCGTGACAAGTTTGCCTGCCGCTAGCAAGGCATAATGCTATGCTAGGCTATGATAAACTTACACAAATGCTTGTCTAGCGTTGGCTGTAAAGCATATTTTGAAAATCTGAGATGACAGGGTGATTAACAAAAGGCTAAGCTGTGTTCCAATATATCTTGTGATTTTCATGAATAGGAATATTTTCTAGGAAGATTTATGTCCGTTGCGTTATGCTAATTAGTGTCAGATGATGATAACGGGCCCGTTCACGGGCTGCGCGTCACTACAGGTTAAGAAGCCCTCCTGTTCTCCACTCATTACCTGTATTAACTGCACCTGTTTGAACTCGTTACCTGCATAAAAGACACCTGTCCACACACTCAATCAAACAGACTCCAACCTCTCCATAATGGCCAAGACCAGAGAGCTGTGTAAGGACATCAGGGACATGGACAAGGCTGGGATGGGCTACAGGAATATAGGCAAGCAGCTTGGTGAGAAGGCAACAACTGTTGGCGCAATTATTAGAAAATGGAAGAAGTTCAAGATGACGGTCAATCACCCTCGGTCTGGGGCTCCATGCAAGATCTCACCTCGTCGGGCATCAATGATCATGAGGAAGGTGAGGGATCAGCCCAGAACTACACGGCAGGACCTGGTCAATGACCTGAAGAGAGCTGGGACCACATCCTCAAAGAAAACCATTAGTAACACACTACGCCGTCATGGATTAAAACCCTGCAGTGCACGCAAGGTCCCCATGCTCAAGCCAACGCGTGTCCAGGCCCGTCTGAAGTTTGCCAATGACCATCTGGATGATCCAGAGGAGGAATGGGAGAAGGTCATGTGGTCTGATGAGACAAAAATAGAGCTTTTTGGTCTAAACTCCACTCGCCGTGTTTGGAAGAAGAAGAAGAAGGATGAGTACAACCCCAAGAACACCATCCCAACCGTGAAGCATGGAGGTGGAAACATCATTCTTTGGGGATGCTTTTCTGCAAAGGGGACAGGACGACTGCACCGTATTGAGGGGAGGATGGATGGGGCCATGTATCGCAAGATCTTGGCCAACAACCTCCTTCCCTCAGTAAGAGCATTGAAGATGGGTCGTGGCTGGGTCTTCCAGCATGACAACGACCCGAAACACACAGCCAGGGCAACTAAGGAGTGGCTCCGTAAGAAGTATCTCAAGGTCCTGGAGTGGCCTAGCCAGTCTCCAGACCTGAACCCAATAGAAAATCTTTGGAGGGAGCTAAAAGTCTGTATTGCCCAGCGACAGCCCCGAAACCTGAAGGATCTGGAGAAGGTCTGTATGGAGGAGTGGGCCAAAATCCCTGCTGCAGTGTGTACAAACCTGGTCAAGAACTACAGGAAACGTATGATCTCTGTAATTGCAAACAGGTTTCTGTACCAAGTATTAAGTTCTGCTTTTCTGATGTATCAAATACTTATGTCATGCAATACAATGCAAATTAATTACTTAAAAATCATACGATGTGATTTTCTGGATTTTTGTTTTAGATTCCGTCTCTCACAGTTGAAGTGTACCTATGATAACAATTACAGACCTCTACATGCTTTGCAAGTTGGAAAACCTGCAAAATCGGCAGTGTATCAAATACTTGTTCTCCCCACTGTGTGTGTGTGTGTGTGTGTGTGTGTGTGTGTGGGTGTGTGTGTGTGTATATACACACACACACACACACACTGTTTGTATATACTGTAGAACACACTACTATGGTCAGTTGGCCACCCAGAAATCTATGACCTTTTCAATAACTGCGGTCAAGGAAACCCAATGGTCCTGTCTTTCTCATGGACAGACAAACATCAGTACACACACACAGACACAAATGCATGCACACACACTCAATTACGCACACGCGCATGCAAGCACACACACACTCATACACACTCACAGATCAGATCTTTATTGGCAGCTGTGTGTGGCTGACTAAAGGGGTCGTGTCGGGTGTCGAGACGTCGCTGACACACTTGACATTTACACAACGTTCTCGTCAACACTCTCTCACACACACGCACACACAGGACGTACACAATAGGGCCACATCAATTTGAGATTATTGGGTAAGGGGGGACATTGCGTCTCTACTGGTTGGTTTGAGGGGGTGCAGGAGGGGCGACAGGGGTGTGACATTCTAAAAGAGGCGATATTGGGGTTCACGTTACAGTGTGGTTTTGTGGGGCAACATGCCAGTGGGCAGCCATTAATGGTTTTAATGGTGTGACAGACGAGCCGGGAAGTGAGAGCAGGCCACCGTGATTGAAGACATCTCACTCTCTAACAAACACACACACACACAGCCGGGAGACATCTCACTGAGACGTAACTTACCCTGGCCTGAGCACTCGCTGTTGCTCTTCCCCTCGTTCATTTCCTGCTTCACAGAGGCCACACCTCCTCTGCGGAGGACTCTGGTCGAAGGTCCGCCCAGTTTGACCCTTGGTCGACCTCTCCTTCTCCTCACCCCCTGATTGGGCACCCAGTCCTGCTGGTTACTGGAAGTATCCGCTGCTGGGTGAACATGGAGAGATGGGTGTGTTAGTGTCAGGGAGTGTATGTGGTACAAGGTTAACGTGTGTTTGTTTTACCTGTGCCACTCTCTCTGCAGTTTGCGTGGGCTCCAGGTCTGGGGTCCCGTCTGCGACGGTGCATGCCCCCTGATGGTGCACCTCTCTGGGCCACAACCTTCTGCTTCAGCTGGGTCACCCTCCGTGCTAGTCGGGAGCTCAGGCTGGGACGACCTCTCCTCGTGAGGAAGCCATGATTAGTCATCGTCTTCCTCCGCTTCTCTCCGCTCCCATCTGCTTCATAATCCTCCGCCCTGAAAAACACAAAGAAGAGAGAGTTGGATTTTAGAAACAAACAAACAAAAAACAAAGGAGATCAAAGAAACGATAACAGGTCATCTGGTCTTTCTGCCCTCTATACCTCTCACAAGAGCTCTTTTACTTTCTCCCTTTTCCTCCTTGTCTCTGTCTAGCCTTTCATGAGTAGAGAGAGGGGGGGGGGGGGTGGTTCCTTTCCAGTGCGGATGCTGTGTTTTGAAGAGAAAGCCTTCTGTCGGTAAACTCTGAAATATCCAAGAGGAGTGTGACTATGAGACCCTGATGAATAACCACAAGAAAAAGGGAAAAATGGCTGAAAAACAGAGAGAGAAGGGTGGCAGGAAGGTGAGAGTTGGAGGGAGAAAGAGAGAGAGAGAGACAAGGCAGTCTCAGGGGGAGTCTGTCCATTGACCTAAGCTCCAGGGCTGTATGGATGAGCACCTCTATTGAACACCACCACTCCCTGCTCCAGGGCAGGATAGATGAACACCTCTATTGAACACCACCACTCCCTGCTCCAGGGCAGGATAGATGAACACCTCTATTGAACACCACCACTCCCTGCTCCAGGGCAGGATAGATGAACACCTCTATTGAACACCACCACTCCCTGCTCCAGGGCTTTATGGATGAACACCTCTATTGAACACCACCACTCCCTGCTCCAGGGCAGGATAGATGAACACCTCTATTGAACACCACCACTCCCTGCTCCAGGGCTGTATGGATGAACACCTCTATTGAACACCACCACTCCCTGCTCCAGGGCTGTATGGATGAACACCTCTATTGAACACCACCACTCCCTGCTCCAGGGCTGGATAGATGAACACCTCTATTGAACACCACCACTCCCTGCTCCAGGGCTGTATGGATGAACACCTCTATTGAACACCACCACTCCCTGCTCCAGGGCAGGATAGATGAACACCTCTATTGAACACCACCACTCCCTGCTCCAGGGCTGGATAGATGAACACCTCTATTGAACACCACCACTCCCTGCTCCAGGGCAGGATAGATGAACACCTCTATTGAACACCACCACTCCCTGCTCCAGGGCTGTATGGATGAACACCTCTATTGAACACCACCACTCCCTGCTCCAGGGCTGGATAGATGAACACCTCTATTGAACACCACCACTCCCTGCTCCAGGGCTGTATGGATGAGCACCTCTATTGAACACCACCACTCCCTGCTCCAGGGCAGGATAGATGAACACCTCTATTGAACACCACCACTCCCTGCTCCAGGGCAGGATAGATGAACACCTCTATTGAACACCACCACTCCCTGCTCCAGGGCTGGATAGATGAACACCTCTATTGAACACCACCACTCCCTGCTCCAGGGCTGGATAGATGAACACCTCTATTGAACACCACCACTCCCTGCTCCAGGGCTGGATAGATGAACACCTCTATTGAACACCACCACTCCCTGCTCCAGGGCTGGATAGATGAACACCTCCATTGAACACCACCACTCCCTGCTCCAGGGCAGGATAGATGAACACCTCTATTGAACACCACCACTCCCTGCTCCAGGGCTGTATGGATGAACACCTCCATTGAACACCACCACTCCCTGCTCCAGGGCTGTATGGATGAACACCTCTATTGAACACCACCACTCCCTGCTCCAGGGCAGGATAGATGAACACCTCCATTGAACACCACCACTCCCTGCTCCAGGGCTGTATGGATGAACACCTCTATTGAACACCACCACTCCCTGCTCCAGGGCAGGATAGATGAACACCTCCATTAAACACCACCACTCCCTGCTCCAGGGCAGGATAGATTAACACCTCTATTGAACACCACCACTCCCTGCTCCAGGGCTGTATGGATGAACACCTCTATTGAACACCACCACTCCCTGCTCCAGGGCAGGATAGATGAACACCTCCATTGAACACCACCACTCCCTGCTCCAGGGCAGGATAGATGAACACCTCTATTGAACACCACCACTCCCTGCTCCAGGGCAGGATAGATGAACACCTCCATTGAACACCACCACTCCCTGCTCCAGGGCAGGATAGATGAACACCTCTATTGAACACCACCACTCCCTGCTCCAGGGCAGGATAGATGAACACCTCCATTGAACACCACCACTCCCTGCTCCAGGGCAGGATAGATGAACACCTCTATTGAACACCACTGCTCCACTACCCTTTTTCTCTTTCTATCTTTCGATCTCAAATAAGCGCTCTCTCTCTCTCTCTCTCTCTCTCTCTCTCTCTCTCTCTCTCTCTCTACTATGAGCAGATGGTGTCTGAGGCAGGTGAATCCTATATTCCCTCAGAGCTCAGTGTCTCCCTTCAAGGAAAAGAGAGGGAAGGAGGCGGGAAGGAGGAGGGAAGGAGAAGGAAGGGAGGGAGTGAGGATTAAATGACGGAGGGAGGAAGAAAGGAGGGAGGCAGGGATGGATGGATGCAGGGAGGGGGAAGGAGCAGAGTAAAGGGAGAAGGGAGAGGAGAGGATTAAGCAGGGATTGAATGGAGGAAAGGAGGAGCATGAAAAGAGGGGAAGATAGGATGTGTAATGTGAAACCTGAGAGAAATACCACCTGGTTGAGTTGTCATCTCAGGCAGTCAGACAAAAAGAAAGGTAACACTGATCTGCTGAAGTCAGAATCTACAGAGAAGCCAGCTTCCTGCTGAGGTCAGGATCTACAGAGAAGCCAGCTTCCTGCTGAGGTCAGGATCGACAGAGAAGCCAGCTTCCTGCTGAGGTCAGGATCTACAGAGAAGCCAGCTTCCTGCTGACGTCAGGATCTACAGAGAAGGCAGCTTCCTGCTGAGGTCAGGATCTACAGAGAAGCCAGCTTCCTGCTGAAGTCAGGATCTACAGAGAAGCCAGCTTCCTGCTGAAGTCAGGATCTACAGAGAAGCCAGCTTCCTGCTGAAGTCAGGATCTACAGAGAAGGCAGCTTCCTGCTGACGTCAGGATCTACAGAGAAGCCAGCTTCCTGAACCCCCCTAAACTCCCCCTAACAAACTGCCACACCACTCATACCTAGGGTTACAAAATTCCAGGAACCATCAATAAATTCCCTGGTTTTTCTGAAATCCCGGTTGGAGGATTCCTGGAATCCGTACGGAAAGTTTTCGGAATTTTGCAAACCTACCCATACCCCTCATTCCCATCCCACACACCAACTCTCCATCACCCAGCCCTAACCTGTCTGTCACCATCACCCCCTGACCTCTCCTTTCAACCTTTGACCCCCAGTCAGTCCCTAAGCGATAGCCTTCAGTCACATCCTCACTGGAAGGAGAGTATGTGAAGAGGGGACAAGGGCAGTTGGTTGATGTAGAATGATGTAAAATCAACAGTTAATGTAATTACTATAACAGCCTTCCCCTTTTTCCTCTCTCCAACACCGATGCCAACAAGTACTGCCACCAAGAGACCAGTTGCTAGAGAAACTCTCTCTCTCTCTCTGTCTCTGTCTCTCTCTCAAAGATTAAGGAATACACTAATGATACTACACTAATTCATTAATTAAAAAATACACCCTGTCACATACCAGCCAGCTCCAGTAATTAAACAAATATGGGATGTGTGTGGTGTGTGTGTGTCTTCTGTGTGTGCGTGTTGTCATTTTTCATTAGTGTGTTGTAATCACTGTGGTAACCGTGATAAACGTTGTGCTTGTTTAATCAGTTTATCACGCTATCATAGGTGGAGCACAGCCAGAAAACACATCCATCAATATGATGACCTAACACTGGAATTTAACACTGTGTAGGGCATTAGGGGATTTGCTTTGTAATCATGTGTGTGTGTGTGTGTGTGTGTGTGTGTGTGTGTGTAAGAAGAGGGGGTTGTAGAGTCATTCATCACTGTGATAAGTCTACATGGGGACTTTGTCCATATTAATATGTGCTGAGGGTGAGAGGGGGTCAGGACATAATCAATGGAGTGATAAATATGGTGTGCGTGTGTAAGAGAGCGAGAGCGAGAGCGAGAGAGCGAGAGAGGCAGCAGTTCCTCTTATAAAGAAGCTCAACAGGGTTCATCTCAGGCAACAGTATTTCTGTGAGTCCAAAATATAAGGAATGTCATTTTTGTGGGTGTGGGCTGGCTGACCCAAGACAGCTTTTCTGTGATTATTTTGTCCTTTATTTTCACTCTATTTCCTGTAATGTATCCTCTATTATTTCTTACAACTGAGAAGAACTTTGAACATCAGATCGGCAGTTACTTGCCCCAGTTACGGCTTCTACTTCAAATCATCTGCCCTGGGCTCCCTCTGTAATTCCAACCCATTTTTCGGCGTTACAGAGAAGAGAGGGTGGATCCTGGTGAGATTAAGGCGAAGGGAAAACCGGCCACCTCTTCCCTCCATTCCACTGGCTAATGTTCAGTCACTCGATAATAAGATGGAGGATCTCTAATCACGGACTTGCTACCAACGCGACTCTCGGAACTGCAATACTCTTTGCTTTTCAGAAACATGGCTCTCATACAAGATACCCTCCACGGCTATCCAACTCGATGGATTCTCCATTCACCGGGCGGACAGGACAGTGGAGTCGGGGAAATCGAGGGGGGAGGTATTTGCCTCTTCCTCAACTCCAACTGGTATCCTAATTCCAGCAAGGTGGAAGTGTCAACCCACTGTTCACCCGTCTTGGAATATCTGATGGTCAAATGCCGACCCTTCTACCTCTCGAGGGAGTTTTCAGTTGTTATTTATCGTGACTGCTGTATACATTCCACCTCAGGACAATAAAAATAATAAGCTGGCACTTAATAACTGTACAAGGCTATAAACCAGAAGGAAACCCTACACCCAGAGGCTGCCTTTCTGGTTTCCGGCAATTTGAATTAATGCCCAACTTCCATCAACACATCTCCAACGACACTAAAGGCCATAAAGCCCTAGACCACTGCTATTCGACCCACAAGCAAGGATACAAGGCCCTCCCTCAAAGTACCAGCAATTCGCTCCGTTGAGAAATGGTCACCAGAATCAGAGGGTAAGCTACAGGACTGCTATGCTAGCGCTGACTGGAATATGTTTCGAGATTTTGCCGATAACATCGACGACCTAACCATCTCCGTCACTGGCTTCAATACAAAATGCATCAGCGACGTTGTACCCACGGTGAAGGTTCGCTGCTTCCCCAATCAAAAGCCCTGGATTAACACCGAAGTTGGTGCTAAACTAAAGGACAAGACTACCACACACAGAGCTATCACAGACAACCCTGATGCTACGGCCGAAGACAGGAATAAGTACAAGAAGGCCCGCTATGACCTCCACAGAGTCATCAAACGAGCAAAAGGACAATATAGGAATAAGGTGAAATCATATTCCACAGGCTCTAACACCCGCCACATTGAGGGGCTACAGTCTAATATGGATGATGTGCCCATGATCTGCCCAATGATGCCTCTCTACCAGACATACTCAATGCATTTTATGCACGCTTTGACAACAACATTGATCCGGGCGTGAGGGCCGTCACACCTTTAGGGTCTTTAATCAGGGCAACACCTGCAAGGCCGCGGGCCCCGATGGTATTCCAGGGTGCGTTCTCAGAGCATGCGCAGAACAGCTGGCAGGCATATTCACGGTCATTTTCAACCTCTCCTTGTCCCAGTCTTTAATCCGCATATGTTTTAAAATGACCACAATCAAGGCTTCATGACACAATGATTACCGCCCTGTAGCACTCACTTCTGTAATCAGGAAGTGCTTTGAGAGGCTGGTTATGGCACACATTAACTCCGCCATCCCAGATACCCTAGACCCACTCTAATTTGCATACCACCCCAACAGATCCATAGATGACGCAATCTCAATTGCTCTCCACACTGCACTCACCCACCTAGATAAGAGGAATAACTATGTGAAAATGCTGTTCATTGACTACAGCTCGTCACCAAGCTTAGGACTCTGGGTCTGAACACCTCCCTCTGCAATTGGATCATGGACTTCGTGACGGGCCAACCTGAGGTGGTGAGGGTAGGCAACATCACCTCCACCACACTGGCCCTTAACACAGGAGCCCCACAGGGGTGTGTGCTTAGTCCCCTCCTGTACTCCTTATTCACCCACGATTGTGTGGCCACACACAACTCAAACACCATTATCAAGTTCCCTGACGACAGTAGGCCTGATCATCGGCAACGATGAATCAGCCTACAAGAAGGAGGTCAGAGACCTGGCAGTGTGGTGCCGGAGCAACAACTTCACCCTCAACGTCAGCAAGACCAAGGAGCTGATCGTGGACTACAGAAAACATAGGGGTGAGCACGTCCCCATCCACATCAACAGGGTGACAGTGGAGCATGTAAACAGCTTCATGTTCCTCTAATCACTAAAGACTTAAAGTGGTCCAGACACACACACAGTCATGAAGAAGGTACGACAGTCCCTCTTTCCTCTGAGGAGCTTGAAAAAGTTTGTCATGGGCCCTCAAATCCTTAAAAGGTTCTACAGCTGTACAATTGAGAGCGTATTGACTGGCTGCATCACTGCTTGGTATGGCAACAGCACCGCCCTGGATTGCATGGCACTACAGAGGGTTGTGAGGACAGCCCAGTACATCACCGGGACCGAGCTCCCTGCCATCCAGGACCTCTATATCAGGCAGTGTGAAAAGAAGGTCCGGAAAATGGTCAAAGACCCCAACCACCCAAGCCATAGACTATTTTCTCTGCTGCCGCACGGCAAGAGCTACCGATGCATCAAGTCTAAAACTAACCAGCTCTTGAACAGCTTCTGTCTCCAAGCAATACAACTGATAAATAGCTAAACAAAATAGCTACATGGACCGAGTTTACCTTGTATCTTTATTGACCTTTTATTTCAGTATTTGCACTCTATGCACACTCACAAGGACCTAAATACTCACAAACACTGTCACTCCAACACACACACACACACACACACCAGCATCTGCTCACTCACACATAATATGCAGACATTTATACTGACTCTACACACCCACACACCTACTAACATACAAGCTGCTGCTACTCTGTTTATCATATATCCTGTTGCCTAATCACCCTATATCTACTTCCATCACTCCAGTATCCCTGCACATGTACATATGTTATTGGAACTGACTTTTCAAATATTTCCTGTATATAGTATGCTTAGTTACTTACTTTATGGTGTATTTCATATTTCTTATTCTTATTTCTCATGTGTTTTTTTCTAGTAATACATTGTTATTGATTATTGCATTGTTGGGTTTTGAGTTTGCAAGAAAGGCATTTCACTGTATTTGTGCATGTGACATTAAAACTTTAAACTTGTATAAGTGAATAAGTGGATAGGAGAATCCCTGCGGAGACACTCGCCTGAGTCTCTTGGGGCCGTCTGAGGCGCTGGGACTGGAGGTAGACTTGCGTTTCCGGGGGCGACCGGGTCGTCTGCGAGCAGGGCTATGAGAGGTCTCTGCTTTCTGGCGGTCATGTTTTCTCTGCAGCTTTGTCAGTTCTCTCTGTTTCTCTTTGTAACGTCTCTGGATCTCCGCTAGCTGGACTCGTATCGCTAGCTCCGCCCCATCCACCGTCTCCATGACACCCTTCACCGGACACACCTGCAGACAGATAGACATGAAGGATATAGTAGATTGTAAATGGACTGTACTGTGTGACAGTACATAGAAAATGTAGCTTGTGTATCTGTGTGTATATACAGTGCAGTTATATACTGTGTATATACAGTACAGTGTATACTCTATATCTGTGTATATATATATAGTACAGTTATATACTGTGTTTTAACATGCATGTACAGTACCGCTATATACTGTGTATCTGTATGGCCTAGTGGTTAGACCGTTGGACTCGTAACCAAAAGGTTGCAAGATCAAATCCCCGAGCTGACAAGGTGCAAATCTGTCATTTTGCCCCTGAACAAGGCAGTTAACCCACTGTTCCTAGGCCGTCATTGAAAATAAGAATTTGTTCTTAACTGACTTGCCTAGTTAATTAAAAATAAAAGAAATACAGTACATTACTGTTATATACTGTGTATGTGTGTATATATATATAGTACAGTTATATACTGTGTTACAATTGTTTTTGTGTATATACAGTACAGTTATATACTGTGTATCTGTGTATATACAGTACAGTTATATACTGTGTTTCTGTGTATATACAGTACAGTTATATTCTGTACATGTGCATTATATGTTTGAGTGAACAAGTGTGTATACCTACAGGACTGTCTGTATGTGCACATTTGAGTGTGTGTGTTCAGTTCTGTGTGTGTATGGAAAGTTCTGTGTGTGTTTAGGCATACACACATACCGGCTCGTGGCGAGGCGTCCAGCTACATTTCCGTCGAAGGTTGAAGGTCATCCTGACGGGACAGTGCTTCCCCTCCGCACTCCCTGGAGCTCCTTCCCCAAGCTCCAGACTGCGAGCCGCAGCCAGGGTCGCCAGGCTACTAAGGTCAAAGGTCAAAACGTCCTCTCCTGGCGAGAGAGAGAAAATAATTACATTATTTTTTACTATTGCCGCCGACCTAAACAAGTGATTGGCAAACAGGGTGAATGTTAGCTAAGTTATAGCATTCACACACACACGAGCACACATCGGCAGAGTGAGGGGGAAAGAGGTGGACAGACGGAGAGAAAGGAGGGAGAGTGCTAAAGGAGTGCTGTCTCTCCATCTATCACTGTCATTAACTCTGTCATTGTCACCGCCTGCAGATCAACTAGAATATTCATGAGGGACCAGCCAGCCCACACCCACAACCACACACACACACACACACACACTGGTTCATTTCGCTGAGCTGCAAAGACAGTCAAATTGCTGCGCACAAGAGAAAAGTAGAGGGAGAGAGAGACAAAGGAAGGGAGGGAGGGAGGAGGAGATATAGGAGGAGAAGGGAAGATAAGGCAGAAGAGAAGGGAGGACAAGGTAGAGGAGAAAGAGGAGGAGAAGGGAAGATGAGGCAGAGGAGAAAGAGGAGGAGAAGGGAAGATGAGGCAGAGGAGAAAGAGGAGGAGAAGGGATGATGAGGCAGAGGAGAAAGAGGAGGAGAAGGGAAGATTAGGCAGAGGATAAGGAGGAGGAGAAGGGAGGACGATGCAGAGGAGAAAGAGGAGGAAAAGGGAGGACGAGGCAGAGGAGAAAGAGGAGGAAAAGGGAGGATGAGGCAGAGGAGAAAGAGGAGGAAAAGGGAGGACGAGGCAGAGGAGGAGGAGGATGAGAAGGGACGAGGTAGAGGAGAAAGAGGAGGAAAAGGGAGGACGAGGCAGAGGAGAAGGAGGATGAGAAGGGACGAGGTAGAGGAGAAAGAGGAGGAAAAGGGAGGATGAGGCAGAGGAGAAGGAGGATGAGAAGGGACGAGGTAGAGGAGAAAGAGGAGGAAAAGGGAGGACGAGGCAGAGGAGAAGGAGGACGAGAAGGGACGAGGCAGAGGAAAAAGAGGAGGAAAAGGGAGGACGAGGTAGAGGAGGAGGAGGATGAGAAGGGACGAGGTAGAGGAGAAAGAGGAGGAAAAGGGAGGACGAGGTAGAGGAGAAAGAGGAGGAAAAGGGAGGACGAGGCAGAGGAGGAGGAGGATGAGAAGGGACGAGGTAGAGGAGAAAGAGGAGGAAAAGGGAGGACGAGGCAGAGGAGAAGGAGGATGAGAAGGGACGAGGCAGAGGAGAAAGAGGAGGAAAAGGGAGGACGAGGCAGAGGAGAAGGAGGATGAGAACGGACGAGATAGAGGAGAAAGAGGAGGAAAAGGGAGGACGAGGCAGAGGAGAAGGAGGATGAGAAGGGACGAGGTAGAGGAGAAAGAGGACGAAAAGGGAGGACGAGGTAGAGGAGAAAGAGGAAAAGGGAGGACGAGGCAGAGGAGGAGGAGAAGGGAGGACGAGGTAGAGGAGAAAGAGGAAAAGGGAGGACGAGGTAGAGGAGAAAGAGGAAAAGGGAGGACGAGGCAGAGGAGAAAGAGGAGGAAAAGGGAGGACGAGGTAGAGGAGGAGGAGAAGGGAGGACGAGGCAGAGGAAAAAGAGGAAAAGGGAGGACGAGGCAGAGGAGGAGGAGAAGGGAGGACGAGGGAGAGGAGAAAGAGGAGGAAAAGGGAGGACGAGGCAGAGGAGGAGGAGAAGGGAGGACGAGGCAGAGGAGAAAGAGGAGGAAAAGGGAGGACGAGGTAGAGGAGAAAGAGGAAAAGGGAGGACGAGGCAGAGGAGGAGGAGAAGGGAGGACGAGGCAGAGGAGAAAGAGGAGGAAAAGGGAGGACGAGGCAGAGGAGGAGAAGGGAGGACGAGGCAGAGGAGAAAGAGGAGGAAAAGGGAGGACGAGGCAGAGGAGAAAGAGGAGGAAAAGGGAGGACGAGGCAGAGGAGAAAGAGGAGGAGGAGAAGGGAGGACGAGGCAGAGGAGAAAGAGGAGGAGAAGGGAGTACCGGTAGAGGAGGAGAAGGAGGAAAAGGGAGGACGAGGCAGAGGAGAAGGAGGATGAGAAGGGACGAGGCAGAGGAGAAAGAGGAGGAAAAGGGAGGACGAGGCAGAGGAGAAGGAGGATGAGAAGGGACGAGATAGAGGAGAAAGAGGAGGAAAAGGGAGGACGAGGCAGAGGAGAAGGAGGATGAGAAGGGACGAGGTAGAGGAGAAAGAGGAGGAAAAGGGAGGACAAGGTAGAGGAGAAAGAGGAAAAGGGAGGACGAGGCAGAGGAGGAGGAGAAGGGAGGACGAGGTAGAGGAGAAAGAGGAAAAGGGAGGACGAGGTAGAGGAGAAAGAGGAAAAGGGAGGACGAGGCAGAGGAGAAAGAGGAGGAAAAGGGAGGACGAGGTAGAGGAGAAAGAGGAAAAGGGAGGATGAGGCAGAGGAGGAGGAGAAGGGAGGACGAGGCAGAGGAGAAAGAGGAGGAAAAGGGAGGACGAGGTAGAGGAGGAGGAGAAGGGAGGACGAGGCAGAGGAAAAAGAGGAAAAGGGAGGACGAGGCAGAGGAGGAGGAGAAGGGAGGACGAGGCAGAGGAGAAAGAGGAGGAAAAGGGAGGACGAGGCAGAGGAGGAGGAGAAGGGAGGACGAGGCAGAGGAGAAAGAGGAGGAAAAGGAAGGACGAGGTAGAGGAGAAAGAGGAAAAGGGAGGACGAGGCAGAGGAGGAGGAGAAGGGAGGACGAGGCAGAGGAGAAAGAGGAGGAAAAGGGAGGACGAGGCAGAGGAGGAGAAGGGAGGACGAGGCAGAGGAGAAAGAGGAGGAAAAGGGAGGACGAGGCAGAGGAGAAAGAGGAGGAAAAGGGAGGACGAGGCAGAGGAGAAAGAGGAGGAGGAGAAGGGAGGACGAGGCAGAGGAGAAAGAGGAGGAGGAGCGGGGAAGACAAGGTAGAGGAGAAGGAGAAGGGAGGACGAGGTAGAGGGGAAGGAGGAGGAGAAGGGAGTACCGGTAGAGGAGGAGAAGGGAGGACGATGTATAGGGGAAGGGGGAGGAGAAGGGAGGATGAGGTAGAGGAGAAGGAGGAGAGGGGAGGATGAGGTAGAGGAGAAGGAGAAGGGAGGACGAGGTAGAGGAGAAGGGGGAAGGAGAAGGGAGGACGAGGCAGAGGAGAAAGAGGAGGAGAAGGGAGGACGAGGCAGAGGAGAAAGATGAGGAAAAGGGAGGACGAGGTAGAGGAGAAAGAGGAGGAAAAGGGAGGAAGAGGTAGAGGAGGAGGAGGAGGAGAAGGGAGGACAAGGTAAAGGAGAGGGAGAAGGGAGGACGAGGTAGAGGGGAAGGAGGAGGAGAAGGGAGTACGAGGTAGAGGAGAAGAAGGGAGGATGATGTATAGGGGAAGGGGGAGGAGAAGGGAGGACGAGGTAGAGGAGAAGGAGGAAGGAGAAGGGACAACGAGGCAGAGGAGAAAGAGGAGGAGAAGAGAGGACAAAGTAGAGGAGAAGGGAGGAAGTGGTCGAGGGGAAGGAGGAGGAGAGGGGAGGACGAGGTAGAGGAGAAGGAGAAGGGAGGACGAGGTAGAGGAGAAGGGAGGACGAGGCAGAGGAGAAAGAGGATGATAAGGGAGGTAGAGGAGAGGGAGGAGAAGGGAAGATGAGGCAGATGAGAAGGAGTAGGAGAAGGGAGGACAAGGAAGAGGATAAGGAGGAGGAGAAGGGAGGACAAGGCAGAGGAGAAGGAGGAGAAGGGAGGACGAGAAGGAGGAGGAGCAGGTAGGACGAGGCAGAGGAGAAAGAGGAGGAAAAGGGAGGACGAGGCAGAGGAGGAGGAGAAGGGAGGACGAGGCAGAGGAGAAAGAGGAGGAAAAGGGAGGACGAGGTAGAGGAGAAAGAGGAAAAGGGAGGACGAGGCAGAGGAGGAGGAGAAGGGAGGACGAGGCAGAGGAGAAAGAGGAGGAAAAGGGAGGACGAGGCAGAGGAGGAGAAGGGAGGACGAGGCAGAGGAGAAAGAGGAGGAAAAGGGAGGACGAGGCAGAGGAGAAAGAGGAGGAAAAGGGAGGACGAGGCAGAGGAGAAAGAGGAGGAGGAGAAGGGAGGACGAGGCAGAGGAGAAAGAGGAGGAGGAGCGGGGAAGACAAGGTAGAGGAGAAGGAGAAGGGAGGACGAGGTAGAGGGGAAGGAGGAGGAGAAGGGAGTACCGGTAGAGGAGGAGAAGGGAGGACGATGTATAGGGGAAGGGGGAGGAGAAGGGAGGATGAGGTAGAGGAGAAGGAGGAGAGGGGAGGATGAGGTAGAGGAGAAGGAGAAGGGAGGACGAGGTAGAGGAGAAGGAGGAAGGAGAAGGGACAATGAGGCAGAGGAGAAAGAGGAGGAGAAGGGAGGACGAGGCAGAGGAGAAAGAGGAGGAGAAGGGAGGACGAGGCAGAGGAGAAAGATGAGGAAAAGGGAGGACGAGGTAGAGGAGAAAGAGGAGGAAAAGGGAGGAAGAGGTAGAGGAGGAGGAGGAGGAGAAGGGAGGACGAGGCAGAGGAGAAAGAGGAGGAGAAGGGAGGACAAGGTAAAGGAGAGGGAGAAGGGAGGACGAGGTAGAGGGGAAGGAGGAGGAGAAGGGAGTACGAGGTAGAGGAGAAGAAGGGAGGATGATGTATAGGGGAAGGGGGAGGAGAAGGGAGGACGAGGTAGAGGAGAAGGAGGAAGGAGAAGGGACAACGAGGCAGAGGAGAAAGAGGAGGAGAAGAGAGGACAAAGTAGAGGAGAAGGGAGGAAGTGGTCGAGGGGAAGGAGGAGGAGAGGGGAGGACGAGGTAGAGGAGAAGGAGAAGGGAGGACGAGGTAGAGGAGAAGGGAGGACGAGGCAGAGGAGAAAGAGGATGATAAGGGAGGTAGAGGAGAGGGAGGAGAAGGGAAGATGAGGCAGATGAGAAGGAGTAGGAGAAGGGAGGACAAGGAAGAGGATAAGGAGGAGGAGAAGGGAGGACAAGGCAGAGGAGAAGGAGGAGCAGGTAGGACGAGGCAGAGGAGAAGGAGGAGGAGAAGAGAGGACAAGGTTGAGGAGAACGAGGAGGAGAAGGGAGGACGAGGTAGAGGAGAAGGAGGAGGAGAAGGGAGGACGAGGTAGAGGAGAAGGATGAGAAGGGAAGATGAGACAGAGGAGAAGGAGGAGAAGGGAGGACGAGGTGGAGGAGAAAAGAGGACAAGGTAGAGGAGAAGGAGGAGAAGGGAGGACGAGGTAAAGGAGAACGAGGAGGAGATGGGAAGATGGGGCAGAGGAGAAGGGAGGATGAGGCAGAGAAGAAAGAGGCGGCGAAGAGAGGACAAGGTAGAGGAGAAGGAGAAGGGAGGATTAGGTAGAGGGGAAGGAGGAGGAGAAGGGAGGACAAGGTGGAGAAAGAGGACAAGGTAGAGGAGAAGGAGGAGGGAGGAAGTGGTCGAGGAGGAGGAGGAGGAGAAGGGAGGAAGTGGTCGAGGGGAAGGAGGAGGAGAAGGGAGGACGAGGTAGAGGGGAAGGAGGAGGAGAGGGGAGGACGAGGTAGAGGTAGAAGAGAAGGAGGAGGAGAAGGGAGGATGAGGTAGAGGTAGAGGAGAAGGAGGAGGAGAAGGGAGGACAAGGAAGAGGAGAAAGAGGAGGATAAGGGAGTACGAGGAAGAGGAGAAAGAGGAGGATAAGGGAGGGCGAGGCAGAGGAGAAAGAGGAGGATAAGGGAGGACGAGGTAGAAGAGAAGGGAGGACAAGGTAGAGGAGATGGAGGAGAAGGGAAGATGAGGCAGATGAGACGGAGGAGGATGAGGCAGAATAGAAAGAGGAGGAGAAGGGAGGACAAAGAAGAGGAGAAGGAGGAGAAGGGAAGATGAGGCAGAGGAGAAGGAGGAGGAGAAGGGAGGACGAGGCAGAGGAGGAGGAGAAGGGAAGATGATGCAGAGGAGAAGGGAGGACGAGGCAGAGGAGAAAGAGGAGGAGAAGGGAGGATGAGGCAGAAGAGAGGGAGGAGGAGAAGAGAGGACAAGGTAGAGGAGAAGGAGAAGGGAGGACGAGGTAGAGGAGAAGGATGAGAAGGGAAGATGAGGCAGAGGAGAAGGAGGAGAAGGGAGGACGAGGTGGAGGAGAAAAGAGGACAAGGTAGAGGAGAAGGAGGAGGAGAAGGGAGGACGAGGTAAAGGAGAAGGAGGAGGAGAAGGGAAGATGAGGCAGAGGAGAAGGGGGAGGAGAAGGGAGGATGAGGTAGAGGAGAAGGAGAAGGGAGGATTAGGTAGAGGGGAAGGAGGAGGAGAAGGGAGGACAAGGTGGTGAAAGAGGACAAGGTAGAGGAGAAAGAGGAGGAGAAGGGAGGACGAGGTAGAGGAGGAGAAGGGAAGATGAGGCAGAGGAGAAGAAGGGAGGACAAGGTAGAGGAGAAGGGAAGATGAAGATGAAGCAGAGGAGAAGGAGGAGGAGAAGGGAGGACGAGGCAGAGGAGAAAGAGGAGGAGAGGGGAAGGGAGGACGAGGTAGAGGGGAAGGAGGAGGAGAGGGGAGGACGAGGCAGAGGAGAAAGAGGAGGAGAGGAGAGGACAAGGTAGAGTAGAAGGAAGAGGAGAAGGGAGGACGAGGTAGAGGGGAAGGATGAGGATAAGGGAGGACAAGGTAGAGTAGAAGGAAGAGGAGAAGGGAGGACGAGGTAGAGGGGAAGGATGAGGAAAAGGGAGGACAAGGTAGAGGAGAAGGATGAGAAGGGAAGATGAGGCAGAGGAGAAGGAGGAGGAGCCGGGAGGACGAGGCAGAGGAGAAGGAGGAGGAGAAGAGAGGACAAGGTAGAGTAGAAGGATGGGAAGGGAAGATGAGGCAGAGTAGAAGGAGGAGGAGAAGGGAGGACGAGGTGGAGGAGAAGAGAGGACAAGGTAGAAGAGAAGGAGGAGGAGAAGGGAAGATGAGGCAGAGGAGAAAGAGGAGGAGAAGGGATGATGAGGCAGAGGAGAAAGAGGAGGAGAAGGGAAGATTAGGCAGAGGATAAGGAGGAGGAGAAGGGAGGACGATGCAGAGGAGAAAGAGGAGGATACGGGAGGACGAGGTAGAGGAGAATGAGGAGGAGAAGGGAAGATGAGGCAGAGGAGAAGGAGCAGGAGAAGGGAGGACAAGGTAGAGGAGGAGGACAAGGGAAGATGAGGTAGAGGAGGAGAAGGGAGGACAAGGGAGGACGAGGTAGAGGAGAAGGAGGAGGAGAAGCAATAAGGCTAAGTATGTAGTTATTGTCCTACATCTCCTCATTACCGACATGGACACAAACCAATTTACCCTCCAGGGGGAGGAGAGGAGAGTGGGAGGAGAGACGAGGGGAAAGAAGGGTACTGACTCAGTCTACTAAGGAGAAAGATAGGGAGGGGGAAGACAGAGAGAGAGAGAGAGAGAGAGAGAGAGAGAGAAAGTGAGAGGATCAAACAACACTGTAAATTCAACCCATATTTATGTTTATTTATTTTCCCTTTTGTACTTTAACTATTTGCACATAATATGACATTGGAAATGTCTTTATTCTTTTGGAAGTTTTGTGAGTGTTATGAGTACTATACATTTTTTATTGCCTATTTCACTTTTGTTTATTATCTATTCCATTTGCTTTGGCAATGTGAACATATGCTTCCCATGCCAATAAAGTCCTTAATAAAGTGAAAAGAGAAAGGAGGGGGGGGGGGGCATTGCAAGAGAAAGAAGGAGAAGCTAGAGGGAAGGAAGGCGAGTGAGCAATAGACATTTAGACCAGTCGACAGAGCAGAAGAGAAGAGAGAGATGGATGATAGAGGAAAAAGAGAGAGAAAGGGGTGTGTCTGCTTGGCCAATAAGGAGCAGTGTCTGATTGTACTACTGACCCACTCACAGCTGGACCACTGGAGCTGAAGGGATATTCACTTACAATATTACAAAGCTGTGTGTAAGCTCAAACCATAGAACAGGCAGGGCACACATAATATATTCAACGAGAGGAGGGCTGGGAGAAGGAACAGACAATAAGGGATGGAGAGAGTGTGAGAGAGAGGGAAAGTGAGAAACAGTGGGATAAAGAGAGAGAGTTAATGAAATAATTAATGAACCAATACCCTCCGAGAGAGAGAGAGAGAGAGACACAGAGAAAGAGACAGAGAGAGAGACAGGAAGGAAGGAAAGAAGGTAGGATGTATCCTGTCCTGGTTGGTAGAGGACAGCGTAGTCTGGTCTGTCAGATCTCTGGGCCAATGAGATGCTCTGGTTACCCCTGACTTGATAACATCACCGCTGACATCAACAGGCCTAGTTAAGCCATTAAGCCACCCCGAGGAAGGCCGCCACAGATCGATACCTTCCTCCCGCCACACACAAAGCTGTGCCGCACCTAATAAGTATTTGCACTTAATTCTGTCATCAGGAAGGAATTACACAGAACATTACATGGCTTGTATAAATGATAAGAAGAAACAAGGACAAATGGAGAAAAGCACAGCCAGTGTGGTTCATCAGGGATAACTTAACAGTTTATACACACGCACACACAAGTGTAAATAAAAACATCTTCTCTCAGGGGGACAAGGGGAAAATATAAATTGTTTAAAGTAGAACTGTTTTAAACAAGAGCTTCTAATTAGTCAAGCTATACTCCAGAGCCTGAGGGAGGGAGGGAGGGGACACTAACATTATTGTATTGTTTCTCTCTCCTATCTATCCATTTACCCTCTCCCCCTCTCCTCATCCATCCCCCTTTCCCATACAAATACACCCCATCTCCCCCTCTCCCCCAACTACATCTCATCCTCCAGGGAAACATTTGATCTTTGGAATTGAACAGAGAACATAGGAAGGAAGCTACACAGTCAGTGTGTGTGGTGTGTGTGAATGTGTGTGCTCTCACACATTTTCTCTCCACTCACCTCCTGTCGCTCTCTCCTTCTCCCTGTTCCTCTGCAGTATCCCCAGCTCAGCCAACTCTCCCAGTATCTCCATGCCTCGGTGTGGGAGTGGGCGTGGGGCAGGCTGCGCTGTGGTGGAGGGGAGCATAGCGGGGTAGCGTTCGTCCCGGGTGGCACACAGCGCAGCAGCGATGAGAAGCTCCAGACTCCAGATGCAGGGATCATCACTGAGGGTAGAGGACGGTGTTGGAGTTGGGGTTGGGGCTGGGGCTGGGGCTGAGGTTGGGGTTGAGGCTGAGGCTGGGGTTGAGGCTGAGGTTGGGGCTGGGGGTGGGGCTGAGGCTGGGGGTGGGGCTGGGGGTGGGGCTGAGGCTGAGGTTGGGGCTGGGTTTGGGGTTGGAGAATTCTGGGGGCTGCTTAGTAACTCCACAGAGATTTCACTCTGACTCCTCCTACCCCCTTCCTTCTCCTCTACGTTCTCCTCATTCTTACCCTTCTCTCTCTCCTCCTTCTCCTCTACGTTCTGCTCCTCCTTATGCTTCTCTCTCTCCTCCTTATCCTCTACCTCCTCCTCCTTGCTCTTCTCTCTCTCCTCATTCTCCTCTACATCCTTCTCCTCCTCAGTACAATCTGGTATGTGGTTATTTTTCAACTCTACTGAACTTTCCTCCTTCTCCTCCTCTTTCTTCTCCTCTGCTGGTTGTGAGTCTTTCAAGCCAGCTGGCTGAGCCAGGCTGCCCACAAAGACCTCTTCTTTCTGGGCATCCTCAGATGCAGAGATTGGGGCTGGAACTGGAACTGTGGCTGGGGATGGGGAGTTTGAAACTTGGGCAGGACAAGGCACCATTTCAGGGGTCTTCACTTCAAATAGTGGGGGCTCAGATACTGATTGCCCATCCACCTCTGTTCCTTCTTGTTCCCTTTCTACAACTCCACTAGATTCTACAACTGTGCAGCCGTTCTCCTTCTTCTCTTTTCCCGCATCCTCATTCTCCACAATCCTTGTGGTGTGTGGGCAGAGCTTAGGGCAGGGTTCAGTTGGCTCCACCTCTAGATCAGCATGTTCAGCAAATCGAGCCTCCTCTAGGGAAGGATCAGCCTTGTAACGCATGGCGATTTCTCGATAGGTGTAACCTGGTGGAAGATCTGAGACAGAGAAAGAATATAAACACCTTAGGTCAAGACTAATAATCAATCAATCAGTAAGGCAACAGAGAGCTAGAATAGTTGGGGACATGGCTACAGTAAGTGTACAGGCAGCAGGAGATAGGGAATCCCAGCAGTTTGTGCATCTAGGCTATATGTGTGTGTGTGCTGTCTGGTTGTGATTGCAGTGCAAACCCTGTCACCACCCAACTCTGTTATTGATGGTATCCCTCCGCCCCCTCACAACGCCACCAGAGACATGCATATCCTTCAGCCTACTGTCTTTCAAGGACCTCTGCAAGATAAGGAGGGTCTGTCTGAAATGTCTCTGACCTCCCACATATAGTACACACACACACACCAAATTATTGTTTTGAAGAATTCAATCCATGGAGCCCCAGTAGGCAGACACACGTACACACACACACACACACGTACACACACACACACACACACACACACACACACCAAATGATTGTTTTGAATAATCCAATCCATGCAGCCCCAGTAGGCAGACACACATAGACACAGACACACACACACACACACACACACGTGGACACACACATATAGACACACAGACACACACATATAGACACACAGACATATAGACACAGGCACACAAACACACACACACACAGACACACAGAGACTATGTGTCCATCCTTGCTTCAAAAATTATTTAAATTAACAGGCTTCAATGACCTTCTCCTGGGGTGTAGGGGTTTCTTATCTTTCCTACAGCATCATCCTCTCTCTCCTGGGGTGTAGGGGTTTCTTATCTTTCCTACAGCTTCATCCTCTCTCTCCTGGGGTGTAGGGGTTTCTTATCTTTCCTACAGCTTCATCCTCTCTCTCCTGGGGTGTAGGGGTTTCTTATCTTTCCTACAGCTTCATCCTCTCTCTCCTGGGGTGTAGGGGTTTCTTATCTTTCCTACAGCATCAGCCTCTCTCTCCTGGGGTGTAGGGGTTTCTTATCTTTCCTATAGCTTCATCCTCTCTCTCCTGGGGTGTAGGGGATTCCTCTCTCAACACCTCTACTGCTGTCTGGTCTCCACCTTTCTTTCCATATCCTTCTTTCACACATTCTCTATAAATGTTTATCTCTCCCGCTACTCCTCTCCCTCTCTTGCTTTCTGTCTCACACACATTTTCGCTCTCCCTCCTCCTTCCCTCTCTCTCACGCTCTTCTTCTCTCCCTCCTCTTTTATCTCAGTAGTAAATGGAGGCTGGTACAGACCATAACCTTGGGAACTGATGAAATGTTCCAGTGTTTGTCTCTCCTCCACATAGCAGAGGGAATCAGGGAGAAGACCAACTCTGTCTATCCTCTTGTGTCTGTATTTTAGGGGGTGTTGATGAATACTATATCATACATAAAGACACAGCACAAGAGAGAGAGCCAGAGACTAAAGCTCAAGAGGGAGTGCCTGTGGTGCATTTTTGTGAGTAAAATGAAGAAACTGAGAAAGCTGGGAGAGAGTGTGTGACAGGGTCGGAGTGAGTGGGCTACTTGTGTGTGGCAGGGTCAGAGTGCGTGGGCTACTTGTGGGTGACAGGGTCAGAGTGTGTGGGCTACTTGTGTGTGACAGGGTCGGAGTGAGTGGGCTACTTGTGTGTGGCAGGGTCAGAGTGCGTGGGCTACTTGTGGGTGACAGGGTCAGAGTGCGTGGGCTACTTGTGTGTGACAGGGTCGGAGTGCGTGGGCTACTTGTGTGTGACAGGGTCAGAGTGTGTGGGCTACTTGTGGGTGGCAGGGTCAGAGTGCATGGGCTACTTGTGGGTGACAGGGTCAGAGTGTGTGGGCTACTTGTGTGTGACAGGGTCAGAGTGCATGGGCTACTTGTGGGTGACAGGGTCAGAGTGTGTGGGCTACTTGTGGGTAACAGGGTCAGAGTGCATGGGCTACTTGTGGGTGACAGGGTCAGAGTGTGTGGGCTACTTGTGTGTGACAGGGTCAGAGTGCGTGGGCTACTTGTGGGTAACAGGGTCAGTGCACGTGGGCTACTTGTGGGTAACAGGGTCAGAGTGCGTGGGCTACTTGTGGGTGACAGGGTCAGAGTGCGTGGGCTACTTGTGTGTGACAGGGTCAGAGTGTGTGGGCTACTTGTGGGTAACAGGGTCAGTGCACGTGGGCTACTTGTGTCTGACAGGGTCAGAGTGTGCCAGGAAACATACAGCTCAGACATCAGTCCATCCATCCAAACTCACCTGGCTCTAAGGATTGTGGGTAATCCTGAGGCGGCTGCCCCTCTCCTCTTTCCCCTCTCTCCACTACTTTTGACAGGTGTGAGGGCGCGGGGCTTAGAGCTGGGGATCTTGGGGCTGCAGCCGCAGGGCTGGGGGCGGGGTTTAGAAGGTTCTGGGGGTGTGGTCTCCTGGAAGGGGAGTGGCAGCAGGGTGATTGGTGGCTGCTAGGACACACTATAGAGGAAGGCTGTGAGGGAGGGGTAGTCTTGGAGGGAGGGGTGTGGGAGAAGAGCTTAGCAGCACGGGAGGTTCTCGAGGTCTCATGGAGAGGACGGTCATCAATGGTGATAGTGGTTTCCTCTGCCTTCCTCTATAGGGAGGTGGATGGGAGTAGAGAAAGAAATGTAGAGGGACGAAAGGAGATGTGGGAGAGAGAAAAGAGGGGGGAGAGACAGAGGGGAAAGAAGTTAGATCTGTTTTGAGCCCATGAGAAGAGCCACGTATTCCTTAAAAACCCTTACCATCATGTTAGGAACACAGTGGGGGTTCTTGGGCACACGCCACAAGCTAGTACAGACCTTCACAGACAGCCAAAGGTCATTGGCAATCTGCTAGGATCCTTTGTCTCTTGACAAACTTTCTTTAAAAACTAAAAACCTGTTTTTTCCCTTTCTCTATTTTGAAACGTCCCTGGCTCTTGTGGTTGAATATGCTACTGAATATGCTGAAGATGGTGAAAGCATGAACTCTGGGTTTGTTTCAGCATGTTATTTCCTAACTTCCTGATCCACGTGTGCAGACAGTTTCACAACATCATGACTGTTGGTCATGGTCAAGAGGGAACCTGCAGTGTAGAAAGATCATTTGGGTTACTGTTACTGGGAGCAAAAGTCACTGGGTTTAAGAGTATTCTCTCCATTAAAGGTTGCACACAAGTGTTGAGAGTGTATGTGTTGCCTTTGAGTAGTGTGTGTGTGTGTGTTTACATGTGAGAGTGTGTTTACCTATGAGAGTGTGTGTGTTTACCTGTGAGAGTGTGTGTTTACCTGTGAGAGTGTGTGTGTGTGTTTACCTGTGAGAGTGTGTGTGTTTACCTGTGAGAGTGTGTGTGTGTGTGTTTACCTGTGAGAGTGTGTGTGTGTGTTTACCTGTGAGAGTGTGTGTGTGTGTGTTTACCTGTGAGAGTGTGTGTGTGTGTTTACCTGTGAGAGTGTGTGTTGTCGGTGCATGTGCTCCATGGCCCTGTGTTGTTGTTGTTGGTGGTGGTGGTGCAGGGCATAGAGCTCCTGTTGTCGTAGGAACGGAGAACGGGAGTAAACAGAGTGATGCTGCATGTGGGGTGACAGGCCTCGAGCTCCATAGACCGAGGGCCACAGAGCTGACTGCTCCATCACATCTAGAGAGAGCAAGAGAGAGAGAGAGCGAGAGAGAGAGAGAGAGTTTGCAGTAATTTCTGGAGGCCTGTTTTCACTTTGTCATTGTGGGATGTTGTGTGTATATTGATGAGGAAAGGGATGTATTTGGTCCATTTTAGAATGGGGCTGTAACGGGAAGGGGTTTGAATATTTTCCGAATGCACTGTATTTGCACATAATATTACATTTGAAATGTCTTTAATCTTTTGGAACTTTTGTGAGTGTAATGTGTACTGTTTTTTTATTGTTTATTTCACTTTGGTTTATTAACTATTTCACTTGCTTTGGAAATGTAAACATATGTTTCACATGCCAATAAAGCCCCTTAAATTGAAATTGAATTGAGAGAGAGAGAGAGAGAGAGAGGATCTAACTGTGTTGTTTCTGTCAGTGTGGCCTCAGCCTTGAGCCTCAGACATCTCTCTCCCTCTCCCTCTCTCTCTCATGGTTGTGTCTTTATGTGCATGGTAAGACACACATTCCCATACATCCCATCAGACGCACACACACATCCCTCCGTGGCTGCCACTGCCGTTGCTGGGAACCTTTGTTCTGTGAGATTAACCTGAGTGGGCTTAAGTTTCCCTGGGGAAGGGTTCAGTGGATGCACTTCCCCTCTCTGTAGGAACTCCCAAGGAGCGAGGCAAGAGAGCAGGCAGATAATTACATTTCACAGCCTGTTTGCAAAGGAGCAGCAACACACACACACGCCACTATCCTCTAACTATGCCATACCTCACACACACCGCAAAATTCCACCACATAGGAACACACACTCATCCGACACACTCACACACTGCATCTCTCTGTAGCTGAACCATGAGAAGAAGTGCCATCTCTCGCCCTGTGTTTTAGTATCATTAGCTAATCATAGTAAAATGGTTGACTAAGTCTCTGTTTTTCATGGCTCTGATAATGGGTAATCTGATAATTATGCAAACCATTCTAATGGAGGTTCATCTTCAGCGCTGGCTAACTGGCTGAGTGTGTGTGTGTGTGTGTGTGTGTGTACAGGGCCTGCATATGTGTTTCTGTGTCTTACCCAGGTGGTGGTGTGCAGGCTCAGAGGGCAGGACCACCAGGGAGCCAGAGGGGTCCTGGGACAGAGGCAGGCCAGGGCCGAACCCTGGGCCCATACTCTGGTGCAGCGCAGCATGGCTCAGACCTGAGAGACAGAAAACACAAGATTAGAACATGAACTTTGGGTTTGTTTCTGCATGTTATTTCCACACTTCCTGATCCATGTGTAAAGACAGTTGCACAACATTGCGAGCGTTTGTCATGGTCTGTGGGGAAACTGCATGCTCAGCTCACCATATGAATGGCCCATCCAGAGGGAGGGACTTCCAGTCCGCTGCATCCAATGGTGGTGGGAGTGAGCAGAAGGGTCTCCACCTAATTGGCTGGCCCCGCCAGGCACCAGAAGGTGAGAGGTCAGGTCACCATGGCAACTGCTGGATGGGTGGATCCTGGCAAACTCCACTCTCTCCTGGCTTTCCCTGATGAGGAGTTCTCTGTCTCGGTCGAGGTGATGAAGGCTGAGCTGCTCCTCAGTCATCCTCTTCCTCTCTTCTGCCTCCCGGCCCAGCGGGTACACAGACCGAGACACACCTGGCAACATACAAAGAGAGAGTTTAGAAAGCAGATATGGCAACCTTAAAACAAAGCTAACCTAGAAATGTCCAAATTCATAATTCATAATCCATAAGTAATGCCAGACTTCTAACACAATGCAGCTGTAGAAAAAGTTGCAAAACCATTAAAAAAACATTTAGATAGTGAAGTTAAAATAAATACAGAGACATACAGATACATAGATCCAGCACTCACCTTTGACACTGGGCAGCACCCTGCCCTGTCGGCTGTGTCCTGGGGGGGTGTCTGATGGGTGTTGGGGGGGCTCTCTCTGCCGGGCGACCGCCACAGCTATACCCACAGGGGGCTGTCGTACCTCCCCCTCCCTGTGTGTCTCCCCCGCCTCCCTTCTACCTCTCCCCCCTCCGTCCATCCTCTCCCCCTCGCTGGTGGACCCTCTCCTGGGTGGTAGGGGCTGTTTGGGGGGCTCCTGAGGGGTGCTGGATCTACCCCCCTTCTCGCTCCCCGGCTTCAGGCAGCCCAGCCCCCCGAAGAGACTCCTCTGGGAGAGCAGCAAAGGCTGCTGGGAACTGTAGTTCATCAGGTTCTTCATGGCGCTGCTCTCTCCTTCTGGGTGGGGGGAGGAGTGGGAGGAGGGATGAGGTGCTGTCTTACAGTGCTGTTGATCGTGGTGGTTTTGAGTCTTGTTATCTGGGTAGGACTCTGTGTATGGGGAGATCCTCCTCTCGTCTTCTTGGGGACCCCTCGGTATCCCCCAGGGGTGCAGCGTGGGGGGAGTTTGACCCCTGTACCCCATGACAACACCCTCACTCTTCTGATTCTGCTTCCCCCCCTCTCCCCCCCTCTCAGTCCCTGATCCATCAGAACCCGACCCGCTTCCATGACTACTGTGCCGCTGGTGCAGTATCCTAGCAACCTTCTGTCCCTCTCTCTGGGCACCTCCACTCCCCCCCAACCCCCCCTTTCCATCAGGAGGACCTGAGTGTGAACAGTCCCGGAAGGGCGGGGTGCTGGCGTAGGGCCCAGTCTTGGTGGCTTGGTGCCCAGGCCTGGGGTGAGCACTCTGGGCTTCCAGAGGCAGGGAGGCCCGGTAGACCTCTAGGACCTCCAGGTCTCCCCTGGAGGAAGAGGCCTCTAGGCTGCAAGAGCGAGGCCCAGACTGGCGGTTAGGGTTATGTGGCTGAGGCTGGGAGTTGGCCTGGGTGTTCTGGCTGTGGTGTTGGATGTAGTTGTGGTTCTGGTTCCAGTCCGGGGGCTTGTTTGCCTTGCAGTAGCCCAGCTGCTGCTGTGGCTGTGGCTGCTGCGTCTGGGACGGGGGCTTCCTCTGGCAGCTACTAGACTGAGGACGATCAGGATGAGGATGAAGAGAAGGAAGACTTTCACTAGATCCTCCTCCTCCGCTGTTCTCTGCCCCTTTTCCACCCTTATCTCCTCCTCCTCCTCCTCCTCCAGCACCATGGCAGTCAGGGGACCCCATGTCCCCTAAAGGCCCGACTGAGGGGATGTACGTTGGGCCAGAGACTTTTACCTCCCTCCCAGATACTCCGTCTTTAGGATGGGTGAGGGTGAGTGGGGCGGGGGCAGGGGGGCAGTAGAACTCAGGGTGAGGGTGATGGGGGTGATGAGGGTGGTGCAGCCAGCCCCCTCCCACAGCAGGGCCCATGTGTAGGGGTGGAGGAGGGGGCGGGGGCATGGAGTAGGAAGCCATGGCATGGGGGTTGTGGGGTCCCATCATGGCTGCTCGACGCAGACAGTCTGACGAGGAGGAGGGGAGAGTTTCGCTTATCCTCATCTCCCCGCTCACCCCCCCTTCCTTGGAGCATCGCCTCGTCCCCCCACTACCCTGGGGTCTGCTACCCCCTCCACTCCCACAGCTGTTCAGGGACCCGTCCTTGGACACAGAGTCTCCGTTGGATAGTTTGCTAAGTTGAGCACAGTTGTGTTTGGAGCCCTGGTTTGCGGGGTCGTCCCTGTATTCTGTGGGCAGGTTGGGGGTTTTGTGTCTGTGGTCCTCCTCACCCATGTGAGTGGGGACGGAGTGGGGTTGAGAGAACGGATGACGCTGATGTTGATGGTGTTGATGATGATGTCTCTCTTTGCTCTCCTGGTGTCTCTCTTTGCTGATGGATCTCTCTTTCGAAACACTCTTTTCCACCATCCCCAGTTCCTTGGAGCTCTTTTGGAGACCCCCTCCACCTCCTCCTCCCCCAGAGTCTGTTTCTCTGCTGCAGGACCCCAGAGGATGTCCGGGGGCAGTCCTAGACAGTGGCGGAAGGCTATGATTGGTTGAGAGAAGAGGGGACTGGGACGGCAGGCTTCGCAAATAGAAATGATCTGAAAATAAATGACATAGTTTAAATATTATTTATAAGCATTACAAATACAGTGGGGAGAACAAGTATTTGATACATTGCCAATTTTGCAAGTTTTCCAACTTACAAAGCATGTAGAGGTCTGTAATTTTTATCATAGGTACAGTTCAACTGTGAGAGACGGAATCTAAAAAAAATTCCAGAAAATCACATTGTATGATTTTTGAAGTAATTCATTTGCATTTTATTGCATGACATAAGTATTTGATTCATCAGAAAAGCAGAACTTAATATTTGGTACAGAAACCTTTGTTTGCAATTACAGAGATCATACATTTCCTGTAGTTCTTGACCAGGTTTGCACACACTGCAGCAGGGATTTTGGCCCACTCCTCCATACAGACCTTCTCCAGATCCGTCAGGTTTCGGGGCTGTCGCTGGGCAATACAGACTTTTAGCTCCCTCCAAAGATTTTCTATTGGGTTCAGGTATGGAGACTGGCTAGGCCACTCCAGGACCTTGAGATGATTCTTACGGAGCCACTCCTTAGTTCCCCTGGCTGTGTGTTTCGGGTCGTTGTCATGCTGGAAGACCCAGCCACGACCCATATTCAATGCTCTTACTGAGGGAAGGAGGTTGTTGGCCAAGATCTCGCGATACATGGCCCCATCCATCCTCCCTCAATACGGTGCAGTCGTCCTGTCCCCTTTGCAGCAAAGCATCCCCAAAGAATGATGTTCCCACCTCCATGCTTCACGGTTGGCATGGTGTTCTTGGGGTTGTACTCATCCTTCTTCTTCCTCCAAACACGGCGAGTGGAGTTTAGACCAAAAAGCTCTATTTTTGTCTCATCAGACCACATGACCTTCTCCCATTCCTCCTCTGGATCATCCAGATGGTCATTGGCAAACTTCAGACGGGCCTGGACATGCGCTGGCTTGAGCAGGGGGACCTTGCGTGCGCTGCAGGATTTTAATCCATGACGGCGTAGTGTGTTACTAATGTTTTTTTTTTTGAGACTGTGGTCTTCAGGTCATTGACCAGGTCCTACCGTGTAGTTCTGGGCTGATCCCTCACCTTCCTCATGATCATTGACGCCCCACAAGGTGAGATCTTGCATGGAGCCCCAGACCGAGGGTGATTGACCGTCATCTTGAACTTCTTCCATTTTCAAATAATTGCGCCAACAGTTGTTGCCTTCTCACCAAGCTGCTTGCCTATTGTCCTGTAGCCTATCCCAGCCTTGTGCAGGTCTACAATTTTATCCCTGATGTCCTTACACAGCTCTCTGGTCTTGGCCATTGTGGAGAGGTTGGAGTCTGTTTGAGTGTGTGGACAGGTGTCTTTTATACAGGCAACGAGTTCAAACAGGTGCAGTTAATACAGGTAATGAGTGGAGAACAGGAGGGCTTCTTAAAGAAAAACTAACAGGTCTGTGAGAGCCGGAATTCTTACTGGTTGATAGGTGATCAAATACTTATGTCATGCGATAAAATGCAAATTAATTAATAAAAAATAATACAATGTGATTTTCTAGATATTTGTTTTTAGATTCCTTCTCTCACAGTTGAAGTGTACCTATGATCAAAATTACAGACCTCCACATGCTTTGTAAGTCGGAAAACCTGCAAAATCGTCAGTGTATCAAATACTTGCTGTTACGGTTTTCTTCTATCTCCTCCTCTGAAGAAGAGGTGTAGCAAGGATCGGACCAAAACGCAGTGTAGTTATCTTGATACATGTTTAATGAAATATAAACACGAACAAATAGAAAACAATAAACGTAACATGAAAACCTAACAGCCTATACTGGTGCAAACAAACACAGAGACAGGAACAATCACCCACAAAACACTCAAAGAATATGGCTGCCTAAATATGGTTCCCAATCAGAGACAACGATAAACACCTGCCTCTGATTGAGAACCCCTTCAGGCAACCATAGACTTTTCTAAACAACCCCACTATACCACAATCCCGATACCTACCAAAACCCCAAGACAAAACACACCATATAATAAACCCATGTCACACCCTGGCCTGACCAAAATAATAAAGAAAACACAAAATACTAAGACCAGGGCGTGACAGAACCCCCCCCAAGGTGCGGACTCAGGCAGGTGAATGGAACTGGCAGATCCAGGCTGACTGGTGGTTCTGGCAGATCCTGGCTGAATGACGGATCCTGGCTGAATAGCGGATCCTGGCTGACTGGCAGATCCAGGCAGACTGGCGTCTCTGGCTGCTCCATGCTGACTGGCGGCTCTGGCTGCTCCATGCAGACTGGCGGCTCTGGCTGCTCCATGCAGACTGGCGGCTCTGGCTGCTCCATGCAGACTGGCGGCTCTGGCTGCTCCATGCAGACTGGCGGCTCTGGCTGCTCCATGCAGACTGGCGGCTCTGGCTGCTCCATGCAGACTGGCGGCTCTGGCTGCTCCATGCAGACTGGCGGCTCTGGCTGCTCCATGCAGACTGGCGGCTCTGGCTGCTCCATGCAGACTGGCAGCTCTGGCGGAATCCTGCAGACTGACAGCTCTGGCAGCTACTTGCAGACTGGCAGCTCTGGTGGCATCCTGCAGACTGACAGCTCTGGCAGCTACTTGCAGACTGGCAGCTCTGGTGGCATCCTGCAGACTGACAGCTCTGGCAGCTACTTGCAGACTGACAGCTCCTTGCAGACTGGCAGCTCCTTGCAGACTGGCAGCTCTGGCTGCTCCTTGCAGACTAGCAGCGCTGAACAGGCGGGAGACTCCGGCAGCGCTGTAGAGGCGGAAGGCTCTGGCAGCGCTAAACAGGCAGGAGACTCCGGCAGCGCTGGAGAGGAGGAAGGCTCTGACTGCGCTGAACAGGCGGGAGACTCCGGCAGCGCTGTAGAGGAGGAAGGCTCTGGCAGCGCTAGATAGGCGGGAGACTCCGGCAGCGCTGGAGAGGAGGAAGGCTCTGGCAGCGCTGGACAGGCGGGGCGCACTGTAGGCCTGATGCGTGGTGCTGGCACTGGTGGTACTGGGCCAAGGACACGCACAGGAAGCCTGGTGCGGGGAGCTGCCACCGGAGGGCTGATTCTTGGAGGTGGTACTGGATAGACCGGACCGTGCAGGCGCACTGGAGCTCTTGAGCACCGAGCCTGCCCAACCTTACTTGGTTGAATACTCCCGGTCTCCCTGTCAGTGCGGCGAGGTGGAATAGCCCGCACTGGGCTATGCAGGCGAACCGGAGACACCGAGCGCAAGGCTGGTGCCATGTAAGCCGGCCCAAGGAGATGCACTGGAGACCAGATGCGTAGAGCCGGCTTCATGACACTTGGCTCTATGCTTACTCTAGCCCGGCCGATACGCTGAGCTGGTATGTACCGCACCGGGCTATGCACCCGCACTGGAGACACCGTGCGCACCACAGCATAACACGGTGCCTGCCCGGTCTCTCTAGCCCCCCGGTAAGCACAGGAAGTTTGCGCAGGTCTCCTACCTGGCATAGCCATACTCCCTGTGAGCCCCCCCCAAGAAATGTTTGAGGCTGACTCTAGGGCTTCCATCCGCGTCGCCGTGCTGCCTCCTCAAACCAGCGCCTCTCCGCTTTCGCCGCCTCCAGTTCTTCTTTGGGGCGGCGATATTCTCCAGGCTGTGCCCAGGGTCCTTTACCGTCCAATATCTCCTCCCATGTCCAGAAATCCGGATTCCGCTGCTCCTGTTGCCGCTGCCTGTCACCACGCCGCTTGGTCCTGTTTGGGTGGGTGATTCTGTTACGGTTTTCGTCTATCTCCTCCTCTGAAGAAGAGGTGTAGCAAGGATCGGACCAAAACGCAGCGTGGTTATCTTGATACATGTTTAATGAAATATAAACACGAACAAATACAAAACAATAAACGTAACACGAAAACCTAACAGCCTATACTGGTGCAAACAAACACAGAGACAGGAACAATCACCCACGAATCACTCAAAGAATATGGCTGCCTAAATATGGTTCCCAATCAGAGACAACGATAAACACCTGCCTCTGATTGAGAACCACTTCAGGCAACCATAGACTTTTCTAAACAACCCCACTATACCACAATCCCAATACCTACCAAAACCCCAAAACACACCATATAATATAATAAATGTCACACCCTGGCCTGACCAAAATAATAAAGAAAACACAAAATACTAAGACCAGGGCGTGACACTTGTTCTACCAACTGTATATATTTGGAAAATTAAATAATATTTTTAAAAAGAGGAAAAATCTCTGTCTCTAAATTCAATTTGGAAACATATGTTTACACTGCCAAAGCAAGTGGAATAGACCAACAAAAATGTAAAAAGTACATATTACACTAACAAGTTCCAAAATAATAGAGGCATTTCAAATGTTAAAGTACAAAGGGGGAAAATAAATAAAAATAAGTAAAGGTTTGTATTCACGATGGTGTTTGTTCTTCACTGGTTGCCCTTTTCTTGTGGCAACATGTCACACATATTGCTAATGGGATTGCACACTAGATAAGGGATTTTATCCAAATTGAGTTTGTTTTTGAATTCTTTGTGGATCTGTGTAACCTGACGGAACTATGTGTCTCTATTATGGTCATACATTTGGCAGGAGTTTAGGAAGTGCAGCTCAGTTTCCATTTAATTTTGTGGGCAGTGTACACATAACATGTCTGCCTACGATGGCCTTTCTCAATAGCAAGACTTTGCTCACTGAGACTGTACATAGTCAAACGCTTTCCTTTAAGTTTGGGTCAGTCACAGTGTTCAGGTATTCTGCCACTGTGTACTCTCTGTTTAGGGCCAAAGATCATTGTAGTATGCTCCGTTGTTTTGTTAATTCTTTCCAATGTGTCAAGTAATTCTCTTTTTGTATTCTGATGATTTGGTTGGGTTTAATTGTGCTGCTGTCCTGGGGCTCTGTGTGGTCTGTTTGTGTTTGTGACCGGCGTGCTTAGGGGACTCTTCTCTAGGTTCATCTCTCCGTAGGTGATGGCTTTGTTATGGAATCGCTTCCTTTTAGGTGGTTGTAGAATTTAAGGACTCAATTATGGATTTTGATAATTAGCGGGTATCAGCCTAATTCTGCTCTGCATGCATTATTTGATGTTTTACATTGTACACAGATTTTTTTTGAATTTAGAAAAATCTGCATGCATAGTCTCAATTGGGTGTTTGTCCCATTTTGTGAATACTTGATTGGTGAGCAGAGCCCAAACCGTAAAGGGCAATGGGTTCTATAACTGATTCAAGTATTTTTAGCCAGATCCTAATTGGTATGTCAAATGTTATGTTCCTTTTGATGACATAGAATGTCCTTCTTGCCTTGTCTCTCAGATCGTTCACAGCTTTGTGGAAGTTACCTGCGGCGCTGATGTTTAGGCCAAGGTATGTATAGTTTTTGTGTGCTCTAGGGCAATGGCGTCTAGGTGGAATTTGTATTTGTGTTTCTGGCAACTGGACATTTTTTGGTACACCATCATTTTTGTCTTACTGAGATTTACTGTCAGGAACCAGATCTGACAGAATCTGTGCAGGAGATCTAGGTGCTGCTGAACTCCTTGGTTGGGGACAGAAGCACCAGATCATAGTCAAACAGTAGACATTTGACGCTGTCGTTCAGTAAATATTGGGGAAGATGCCAGAGCAAAGGATGATGTTAAAGCGTTTAAGTATAGCCAATTGGAATTTGTGGTCTGTATATTTTATCATTTAATTGAGGATACCATCAACACCACAGGCCTTTTTGGGTTGGAGGGTTTGTATTTTGTCCTGTAACTCATTCAATGTAATTGGACAATCCAGTAAGTTCTTGTAGTCTTTAATAGTTGATTCTAAGATTTGTATTTGATCATGTATATGTTTTTGCTGACTGTTCTTTGTTATAGAGCCAAAAAGATTGGAGAAGTGGTTTATGCATACATCTCCGTTTTGGATTGATAACTCTTCGTGTTGTTAGCTTAGTATGTTCCAATTTTCCCAGAAGTTGCTTTCATGCTTTATTTATTTATCCTTTACTTAACTAGGCAAGTCAGTTAAGAACAAATTCTTATTTACAATGACGGCCTACACCAGCCAAACACGGACGACGCTGGGCCAATTGTGCGCCGCCCAATGGGACTCCCAATCACAGCCGGTTGTGATACAGCCTGGATTCGAACAAGGGTGTCTGTAGTAAGGCCTCTAGCACTGAGAAGCAGTGCCTTAGACCACTGCACAACTCAGGAGATTTTATTGATTCTTCAATATCACACGCTGATCTGGTTCACCTGTCCTTGTGATTGTCTCCACTCCCGCCAGATGTTGCTTATTCTCCACAGTGTATTTATCCCTGTGTTTCCTGTCTCTCTGTGCCAGTGTATTTATCCCTGTGTTTCCTGTCTCTCTGTGCCAGTTCGTCTTGTATGTTAGTCAAGTCAACCAGTGTGTTTTTCCCGTACTCCTTTTGCTCTTCTCTTTTTGATAGTCCTCCTGGTTTTGACCCCTGCCTGGCTGGACTACTTTCCCGCCTGCCTGATCATCCTGCCTGCCCTTCGATACCTTTTGGACTATGAACTGGTTATGACACTTTTGCCTGTCCACGACCATTCTCTTGCCTTCCCCTATTGGATTAATAAACATTGGAAGACTCCAACCATCTGCCTCCTGTGTCTGTATCTGGGTCTCGCCTTGTGTCATGATATCAATTACATTGAGCTGATTTCTGATGTGCTGTTCCTTCTTTTACCGTAGTGTATTTCTGTATTGTTTTAGTTATTCACCATAATGAAGGCGTAGACTCAGGTTTTCCGGGTCTCTATGTTTTTGGTTGGAAAGGTTTCTCAATTTCCTTCTTAGGTTTTTGCATTCTTTATCATGCCATTTGTCCCTGTTAATTTTCTTTGCTCGTCGATTTCAAATTTTTATTTGATAGGGAAGCTGAGAGGTCAAATATACTGTCTAGGTTTTCAACTGCCAAGTTTACACCTTCACTATTACTGTGAAATGTATTGCCCCGGAAGTTGTCTAAAAGGGACTTAATTTATTTTTTGCCTAATAGTTTTGGGGTAGATTTCTACACTACTTTCCTTCCATCAATAGCATTTCTTAATATTATGCTGTTCCTTTGGCTCTGATGCCTCATGATTGAGTATTTCTCTTTTCAAGTAGAATGGGATTTTGCTGTGATCTGATAGGGGTGTCAGTGGTCTGACTGTGAACGCTCTGAGAGACTACGTTGAGGCCAGTTATGAAGTAATCTACAGTAATACTGCCAAGGGATGAGTTGTAGGTGTATGTACCGTAAGAGTCCCCTCAAAGCCTCAAATTGACTACCACACTACTTTCCTTCCATCTATAGCATTTCTTAATATTATCCAGTCTCTCTCTCTCTCCCTCTCTCTCTCTCACACACACACACATACCCACTCTCTCTCACACACCCATACCTCTCTCTGTCTCCCTCTCTCACACACACCTCTCTCTCTCTCGCACACCTCTCTCTCTCTTTCACCCACACACACACACATCTCTCTCTCACACAGATACAAACCCCTCGCTCTCTCACACACCTATTTCTCTCTCTCTCGCACTCTCTCACATACACAACCGGTGTGAAATGGCTAGCTAGTTAGCAGAGTGTGCGCGCTAATAGCATTTCAATTGGTGACGTCACTCACTCTGAGACCTTGAAGTAGTTGTTTCCCTTGCTGCGGCTTTTGTGGAGCGATGTGTAACGATGCTTCAAGGGTGACTATTGTCTATGTGTGCAGAGCCCAGGTAGGGGCAAGGAGAGGGATGGAAGCTATACTGTTACACATACACACCTCTCTCTCTCTTAAATACCTCTCTCTCTGACACACCTCTCTCTCTGTCTCACACACACCTTTCTGAGTGTCGTAGAAGCGGTGCTGTCCGTAGAGAATGCTGCTGTTGCTATGGTGATCCAAGGAGCTCATGGGAAGAAAGGGGGAAGTCAGACCTCCTGAATACCGGGGATACCCTGAGAGAGAGTGAGGAGGGGGGAGAGAGATATAAGAAGAGCGAGGAGAGAAAGAGAGGGAGAGAGACCAAAAGAAAGTGGGAGAGATAGAGTTAGAGAGAGGGTGGAAGTGAAACAGGGGAGGGAGGGGGAGAGAGAGATGTTAAATTAAATGTAATTTTGACATTAGGCCTAAATGCCACCAACATGATTATCCCCATAATTTACAGCAGATACAGCGGTGACAACAACAATACCAGAGAGTAACTGACAAGAGATGGGTATTTTTCAGGATGGACTTTGCTTATACAAAACAAGTCTGTGTTTTTCTCTTCAGGATGCTCAGCCTATAACCCATTTCTTTGGAACGCCGTTAGGGTATTTGTGTGTCAAAAACAATACACGTCAAATAACACTATTTGATGTGTCAAATAAGCTTTTCATTTGACAGGGTAAATAACACAATTCTATTATAGAATGTTGTGTGTGCTGAATTTGCACGTGCAAGCCAAGCTCCACCACTACGATCACAAGTACTGTCAAAGCTCTACAAAAAATAAAAGTCTGCAAACAAGCACACACCTGCCACAAACGATGTGTTTACAATACTGCGTTAGTAATAAGCCATTATTTGTTTGACTGAATGGGAAAACGTCTGTGTGTGCATTTGAAATAAGATCAAACGCGCAGGATCACAAATGTAACCAAATATCTTTGATACATATGTTATTAGCAACTTCTGGAGTAGCTAGCTAGTAGCTTTAGCTTGGTACCTAGCTAGCACAAATCCAACCAGCCTGAAAACAATGACCAGGAGAAACTTCAGTCATTTTCAATATTCTTAGCAATGATTTAGGAATCCATGTGAGTAAGTATTAGGTAGCCACATGTTGTTAAACTTCAGTTCATGAAAATAACTAGCTGTAAATGGTGGGGATAATCATGTTACTTAACCCTGTTGCCCAAAGCTAATGTTATAAGCAGCCAACAAGCTTCCTCTGGCTAGTGAGGCTTGACTGGACTGGGTTATGTGTTGTGAAGCTAACCACAATAAGGATTAGCCACAATAGTGGAATTGCGGTTGGCCTTCAAAATTAAAGTCCCTCTTTGAAACTGACAGAAGATTACAATTGGTGGAATCATGGCATATTTAGACTAGGTAATGTTAAACAATATTGGAGTGTGTAATGTGGAGCAATAAAATTAGGTATTAGTCTACTTGGTGACACCCACAGAACACAACTGTGAAGGGTTTACACAAATATTAGCGTTGTAGCTCTTATCAGGGACCTGACCATTCAGCCTATTGTGCGTATTGTCAATCAAATTGCACGGTAAAGCTTTACCTAAGGATTGGAGATCAATGAAATTGGATATTAGTCTACAAGTGTTTTTTTCCCAACTTCCTCCTCGGACTTCTCAGACTCCAAAACATCCACATTGTATTGTTTTTCCTCTGGAAAAGTGTTCAATACACATAGTAGGTTGACTGGTACAAAAAAAATGTGGCTCAAATCAGTGGTTTCAGATTCCCGCAGTAAGAGCTGTTCTCTGGGTATACAGTGCCTTGCAAAAGTATTCATCCCCTTTGGCGCTTTTCCTATTTTGTTGCATTACAACCTGTAATTTAAATAGATTTTTATTTAGATTTAATGTAATGGACATACACAAAATAGTTTGAATTGGTGAAGTGAAATGGAAAAAATTACTTGTTTCAAAAAATTCAAAACAAATCTAAATAGAAAAGTGGTGTATTCACCCTTTGCTATGAATCAAATCAAATCAAAGTTTATTTGTCACGTGCGCCGAAAACAACAGTGAAATGCTTACTTACAGGCTCTGACCAATAGTGCAAAAAAGGTATTAGGTGAACAATAGGTAAGTAAAGAAATAAAACAACAGTAAAAAGATATATACAGTAGCGAGGCTATAAAAGTAGTGAGGCTACATACAGACACCGGTTAGTCAGGCTGAGTATGTACATGTAGATATGGTTAAAGTGACTATGCATATATGATGAACAGAGAGTAGCAGTAGCTAAAAGAGGGGTTGGTGGGTGGCGGGACACAATGCAGATAGCCCAGTGCAGGAGCACTGGTTGGTTGGCCAATTGAGGTAGTATGTACATGAATGTATAGTTAAAGTGACTATGCATACATGATAAACAGAGAGTAGCAGCAGCGTAAAAGAGGGGTTGGGGGGTGACACACAATGTCAGGTAGCCAGGTAGCCATTTCTGTAGTCCAGGTAGCCATTTGATTACCTGTTCAGGAGTCTTATGGCTTGGGGGTAAAAACTGTTGAGAAGTCTTTTTGTCCTAGACTTGGCGCTCCGGTACCGCTTGCCATGCGGTAGTAGAGAGAACAGTCTATTACTGCGGTGGCTGGGGTCTTTGACAAATTTTAGTGCCTTCCTCTGACACCACCTGGTATAGAGGTCATGGATGGCAGAAAGCTTGATTTACTGGGCCGTTTGCACTACCCTCTGTAGCACCTTGCGATCAGAGGCCCAGCAATTGCCGTAACAGGCAGTGATGCAACCAGTCAGGATGCTCTCGATGTTGCAGCTGTAGATCCTTTTGAGGATCTCAGGACCCATGCCAAATCTTTTTAGTTTCCTGAGGGGGAATAGGCTTTGTCGTGCCCTCTTCACGACTGTCTCGGTGTGTTTGGACCATTCTAGTTTGTTGTTGATGTGGACACCACGGTTCTTGAAGCTCTCAACCTGCTCCATTACAGCCCCGTCGATGAGAATGGGGGCGTGCTCGGTCCTCCTTTTCCTGTAGCCCACAATCATCTCCTTATCTTGGTTACGTTGAGGGATAGGTTGTTATTCTGGCACCACCCGGCCAGGTCTCTGACCTCCTCCCTATAAGCTGTCTCGTCGTTGTCGGTGATCAGACCTACCACTGTTGTGTCGTCAGCAAACTTAATGATGGTGTTGGAGTCGTGCCTGGCCATGCAGTCGTGGGCGAACAGGGAGTACAGGAGGGGACTGAGCAAGCACCCTTGGGGAGCTCCAGTGTTGAGGATCAGTGTGGCAGATGTGTTGCTACCTACCCTCACCACCTGGGGGCGGCCCGTCAGGAAGTCCAGTATCCAGTTGCAGAGGGATGTGTTTAGTCCCAGGATCCATAGCTTAGTGATGAGCTTTGAGGGTACTATGGTGTTGAACGCTGAGTTGTAGTCAATGAATAGCATTCTCACATAAGTGTTATTCTTGTCCAGGTGGGAAAAGGCAGTGTGGAGTGCAGTAGAGATGGCATCATCTGTGGATCTGTTTGGGCGGTATGCAAATTGGAGTGGGTCTAGGGTTTCTGGGATAATGGTGTTGATGTGAGCCATTACCAACCTTTCAAAGCCCTTCATGGCTACGGACGTGAGTGCTACGGTTCTGTAGTCATTTAGGCAGGTTGCCTTTGTGTTCTTGGGCACAGGGACTATGGTGGTCTGCTTGAAACATGTTGGTATTACAGACTCAATCAAGGACATGTTGAAAATGTCAGTGAAGACACCTGCCAGTTTGGCCCCGCAGCCTTGTGTATGTTGACCTGTTTAAAGGTCGTACTCACGTCGGCTACGGAGAGCGTGATCACACAGTCATCCAGAACAGCTGATGCTTTCATGCATGCCTCAGTGTTGCTTGCCTCGAAGCGAGCATAGAAGTGGTTTAGTAGTCTTATAGTTTAGGCAAGTCTGGTAGGCTTGTGTCACTAGGCAGCTCGCGGCTGTGCTTCCCTTTGTAGTCTGTAATAGTTTGCAAGCCCTGCCACATAAGACGAGCATCAGAGCCGCTGTAGTATGATTCATTCTTAGCCCTGTATTGATGCTTTTTCTGTTTGTTGGTTCGTCGGAGGGCATAGCGGAATTTCTTATAAGCTTCCAGGTTAGAGTCCCACTCCTTGAGAGCAGCAGCTCTACCCTTTAGCTCAGTGCGAATGTTGCCTGTATTTATGGCTTCTGGTTGGGGTATGTACGTACAGTCACTGTGGGGACGACGTCCTCGATGCACTTATTGATAAAGCCAGTGACTGATGTGGTGTACTCCTCAATGCCATCGGAAGAATCTCGGAACATTGCAGTCTGTGATAGCAAAACAGTCCTGTAGTCCAGTCTTGAAGCCCCTAAATAATATCTGGGACAACCAACTACCTTCAGAAGTCACATAATTAGTTAAATAAAGTCCACCTGTGTGCAATCTAAGTGTTACATGATCTGTCACATGATCTCAGTATATATACACCTGTTCTGAAAAGCCCCAGAGTCTGCAACATGACTAAGCAAGGGTCACCACCAAGCAAGCAGCACCATGAAACCCAAGGAGCTCTCCAAACAGGTCAGGGCGAAGTTGTGGAGAAGTACAGATCAGGGTTGGGTTCTAAGAAAATCCTTAACTTTGAACATCCCACGGAGCACCATTAAATCAATTATTTTAATGGAAAGAATATGGCATCACAACAAACCTGCCAAGAGAGGGCCGCCCACCAAAACTCACAGACCAGGCAAGTAGGGCATTAATCAGAGAGTCAACAAAGAGACCAAAGATAACCCTGAAGGAGCTGCAAAGCTCCACGGCGGAGATTGGAGTATCTGTCCATAGGACCACTTTAAGCCGTACACTCCACAGAGCTGGGCTTTACGGAAGAGTGGCCAGAAAAAACACCATTGCTTAAAGAAACAAATAAGTAAACACATTTGGTGTTCACCAAATGGCATGTGAGAGACCAAACATATGGAAAAAAAAGTACTCTGGTCAGAAGAGACTAAAATTGAGCTTTTTGGCCATCAAGGAAAACACTATTTCTGGCGCAAACCCAACACCTCACATCACCCGAGAACACCATTCCACAATGAAGCATGGTGGTGGCAGCATCATGATGTGGGGATGTGTTTCATCGGCAGGGACTGGGAAACTGGTCAGAATTGAAGAAATGAGCGATGGAGCTAAATACAGGGAAATTCTTGAGGGAAACCTGTTTTAGTCTTCCAGAGATTTGAGACTGGGATGGAGGTTCACCTTCCTGACCTAAGACAGGGAATTCTTACTAGGATTAAATGTCAGGAATTGTGGAAAACTGAGTTTAAATGTATTTGGCTAAGGTGTATGCAAACCTCAGACTTCAACTGTAGCTAGATACAGTAGTTATCTGGCTAACTATAGCTACTGAAACACATTATGTTGTTTTGCTATGTTTTTGGGAAAGAACATTGTTTGCATCCATTAGCTAGCTAGATTTTTTTATGACCAGCACTGTCCAGAGCTTGGGGAAGTGTGTCTGCGCTCGTGCGACAGCGGTAGGTGCGTGAGACAAAACTTTACCAGCATCATAGCATACGTATCGGTGAATCGTTGTGACATATGAAATCTAAGTGACAATGAACTTAATGTGTAATACCTACGTAAAAATATACGAACATGTTAAAGGACTATGTGACGTGCAGTCATATTCAGGTCCTGATTGGTCAACAAGCTTATTTGACGTGTATCTTTTTTGACTCGCAAAGATCCAAATGGCGTTCCATACATTTCAACCCATCCTTTCACACACACACAGTTCTTCCCAGGGCGTCAGCTGTAGGTAAATGGCCGGTCCACTAAACTCCTTGCCTCCAAGGACATTGAACTGTATCCTGGGATAGCGGAGGCCTCAGCAGGGGGTGAGGGGATATTTATGTGTAAACCAAACATTTCTGTCACCATGCAGCAGACACAACACACAAACCACACATACACACACATCAAACACATGCAAACAAGTACACCCACTGTACATACGCACAAACACACGTTGTGTGTGTGTGTGTGTGTGTGTGTGTGTGTGTGTGTGTGTGTGTGTGTGTGTGTGTGTGTGTGTATATATGTGTGTATATGTGCCCTCTCACAGTTGGTTTCCCAGCTGGTTAATTGGCAGCAGTTAAACGTTTAATGGTGGTGGCCAAAGTAAACAGCACTCCATAAAACTCATCCTCCACATTCCTCAGATGCACAAAACCACCAACATGCTGGTCCCACTCAGCGTATGTGTGTGTGTGTGTTTTAACAACCATTGAATCTAAATGGCAACAATTACCCAAAAGGCTCCATCAGCAATCTAGAGGCAATCACAAACTAATGGTGATAAACAGAGAGAAGGAGGGAGAGAGAGAGAGACCAAAGCCATCACCTACAGAGAGATGAACCTGGAGAAGAGTCCCCTCAGCAAGCTGGTCCTGGGGCTCTGTTCACAAACACAAACAGACCCCACAGAGCCCCAGAACAGCAACACAATAAGACCCAACCAAATCATGTGAAAACAAAAAGAGAATTACTTGACACATTGGAAAGAGTTAACAAAAAAACTGAGCAGACTAGAATGCTCTTTGGCCCTAAACAGTTAGCACACAGTAGCAGAATACCTGACCACTGTGACTGACCCAAATTTAAGGAAAGCTTTGACTATGTACAGACTCAGTGAGCAATAGCCTTGCTATTGAGAAAGGCCGCTGTAGGCAGACATGGCTCTCAAGAGAAGACAGGCTATGCGCACACTGTCCACAAAACGCTGCACTTCCTAACCTCCTGCCAAATGTATGACCATATTAGAGACACATATTTCCTTCAGATTACACAGATCCAAAAATAATTCTAAAACAAACCCAATTTTGATAAACTCCCATATCTATGGGGTGAAATATCACAGTATGCCATAACAGCAGCAAGATTTGTGACCTGTTGCCAGAACAAACACCATTGTAAATACAACCCATATTTATGTTAATTTATTTTCCCTTTTCTACTTTAATTATAATATGACATTTGAAATGTCTTCATTCTTTAACAAACATTTGTGAGAGTAATGTGTACTGTACATTTTTTTAATAGTTAATTTAATGTTTATTAACTATTTCACTTGCTTTGGCAATGTAAACATATGCTTCCCATGCCAATAAAGTCCCATTGAAATTGAAATGTAATTGAGAGGGGGGGCCGAGCGAGAGAAAGAGAGAGAGAGGGGAGAGAGAGAGGGGAGAGAGGGGGGACAGAGAGAGGCGAGAGGAAGAGATAGGGGGAGAGAGGAGAGAGAGAGAGATGGGGGAGAGAGGAGAGAGAGAGAGAGAGAGAGAGAGAGCGAGAGAGAGTGAGTGAGTGAGGGAGTGAGTGAGTGAGTGAGGGGGAGAGAGGGGGGAGAGAGGGAAGGAGGGAAAAGAAAGTGGGAGAAGATGGGGTAAGAGAAAGATGGGGAGAATGAGAGAGAGGGAGAATGAGAGAGGGGGGAAGAGAGAGGGGGTGAAATGAGAGAGGGGGAAGAGAGGGTGGGGAGAATGAGAGATGGGGGAAGAGAGAGAGGGGAGAATGAGAGAGGGGGAAGAGAGAGAGGGGAGAATGAGAGATGGGGGAAGAGAGAGAGGGGAGAATGAGAGAGGGGTAAGAGAGAGAGGGGAGAATGAGAGAGGGGGGAAGAGAGAGAGAGGGGGAAAATGAGAGAGGGGGAAAATGAGACAGGGGGAAGAGAGAGGGGGGAGAATGAGAGATGAGGGGAAGAGAGAGGGTGAGGGAATGAGAGAGGGAGAGAAATGGAGACATGGTACCTGCCAGAACAGTTTGAGAACTCTGTCAATATAAACTATAATCTGTGGGGACAAGGACAGGTGTTTGACTGAGAGTGTATGTGAGCGAGTATGGTGTTTTAGTGTGTGTGTATGTAGTGTCCAGGCTCTCCTCTCTGTGCTAGCTGTGCTCCACTCTCTGGACTGAAGCCAGATGGCAATCTGCCTACTGGGGCTCCCTGGATTGGATTCTTCAAAACCATCATTTGTTGTGTGTGTGTGTGTGTGTGTGTGTGTGTGTGTGTGTGTGTGTGTGTGTGTGTGTGTGTGTGTGTGTGTGTGTGTGTGTGAGTGAGTGAGTGAGTGAGTGAGTGAGTGAGTGAGTGTATGTATGTGTGCGTGCACTTGTTCACACACACACACACACACACACACACACACTTTAAAGGTGAGCCACACAGAGATTAAATTGCTCTCTTTTACTCCTCCCTCTCTCTCTGCTCTCTCTCCTCTCTCTCTTTTTCTCCTCTCTCCCGCTTCCCCTCTCTCTCCCTCTCTCTCAATCTCCTCTCTCTCTCCCCTCTCTCTCGCTCTCTCTTTTTCTCCTCTCTCTCCCTCTCTCTTTTTCTCCCCTCTCTCTCTCTATCTGTCTCTCTGTCTCGATGGTCTCTCTCTCTCAATTCAATTCAATTGATGGGCTTTATTGGCATGGGAAACATATGCAAAAATTGTCAAAGCAAGTGAAGTAGAAAATAAACTAAAGTAAAATAAACAATAACAATTAACAGTAAATATTACACTCACATAAGTTCCAAAAGAATAATGATGTTTCAAATGTCATATTATGTGCAAATTGTTCTTGTGGCAACATATCACATATTTTTCTGCTTTAATTGCACTCTATGGTATTTCACCCAATAGAAATGGGAGTTCATCAAAATTGGATTTGTTTGGGGCCTCCCGGGTGGCGCAGTGGTTAAGGGCGCTGTACTGCAGCGCCAGCTGCGCCACCAGAGACTCTGGGATCGCGCCCAGGCTCTGTCGTAACCGGCCGCGAGCGGGAGGTCTGTGGGGCGACGCACAATTGGCCTAGCGTCGTCTGGGTTAGGGGGGGGTTTGGCCGGTAGGGAAATCCTAGTCTCATCGCGCACCAGCGACTCCTGTGCCGGGTGCCAGGTGCACAGTGTTTCCTCCAACACATTGGTGCGACTGGCTTCCGGGTTGGATGGCGCTGTGTTAAGAAGCAGTGTGGCTTGGTTGGGTTGTGTATCGGAGGATGCATGACTTTCAACCTTTGTCTCTCCTGAGGGATTTGTAGCGATGAGACAAGATAGTAGCTACTAAAAACAATTGGACACCCCGAAATTGGGGAGAAATTCACCAAAAAAATGTGGGTTTGTTTTAGAATTCTTTGTGGATCTGTGCAATCTGAAGGAATACGGTCATACATTTGGCAGGAGGTCAAGAAGTGCAGCTCAGTTTCCACCTCATTTTGTGGGCAGTGAGCACATAGCCTGCTCTTGAGCTTCTCTTGAGAGCCATGTCTGCCTACTCAATAGCAAGGCTATGCTCACTGAGTCTGTACATAGTCAAAGCTTTCCTAAAGTTTGGGTGAGTCACAGTGGTCAGGTATTCTGCCACTGTTCTCTGTTTAGGGCCAAACAAGCTTGCTTAGGGAACTCATCTCCAGGTTCATCTCTCTGTAGGTGAGGGCTTGTTATGGAAGGTTTGGGAATCACTTCCTTTTAGCTGGTTGTACAATTTAACTGGTCTTTTCTGGATTTTGATCATTAGCGGGTATCGGTCTATTTCTTCTCTGCATGCATTATTTGGTGTTTTACGTTGTACACTAAGGATATTTTTTGCAGAGTTCTGCATCAATTTGGTGTTTGTCCCATTTTGTTGAATACTTCATTGGTGAGCGGACCCAAGACCTCACAACCGTAAAGGGCAATGGGTTCTATCACTGATTCAATTATTTTTAGCCAGGAACTAATTGGTATATCACATTTTATGTTACTTTTGATGGCATAGAAGGCCCTTCTTTCCTTGTCTCTCAGATCGTTCACAGCTTTGTGGAAGTTACCTGTGGCGCTGATGTTTATGCCGAGGTATGTGTCATTTTTTTGTGTGCTCTAGGGCTCTAGGGCAGTGTTTAGATGGAATTTGTATTTGTGTTCCTGGCAACTGGACCTTTTTTTGGAACACCATAATTTTTGTCATGAGATTTCCTGTCAGGTACCAGGTCTGACAGAATATGTTCAGATGATCTAGGTGCTGCTGTAGGCCATCCTTGGTTGGGGACAGAAGCACCAGATAATAATCAAACAGTAGACATTTGA